>NW_013530935.1:5579358-5641273 GCF_000836235.2 Papilio xuthus
TTAAATAATATGCTAATGTTGGTAAACATTAATTTGTAACGGTTGATTTGTTAATCTGAAATAATTTGCATAATCACAAAACGTATAGGGTCCTAATATTTGATGACAATACTTAGCAAATCGTAAAACTTTTAAACGGCAATCGTTAAATTTCAAATAAATTCACAACATCTGCGGTTATAAATTATTAACTTTAATGATTGTAATTAATATAGATTTTAACGTTACGTTTGCAAAAAATAATACGAAAAATAACTTTGTAATTCCCACGGGTGTATTTCAAAGGGTTTTTAAAGTGGTACTTTTAAATGCATGTCAAGATTCGTTATGGTGGGTACCAGAGCGACGTCTGATTGCGTCAACTTAGAATGACAATTGAGAGGTGTGGAGAATCTGAACTCGTGGCGAACTGTTGACATTGATGAAGAGAGACCAGTAGCTACTATGTCAAATTGTTTTAATCAATACGGAAATACGCTGTGTTTCAATGTAAATTTAATTTAGTTGCGCATAAATATATATATGATGTTGTGCATTCTTTTTTATTTAATTTTATGTTACACTAGCTGTCCCCCCCCCCGCGATCCGACCCGCGACTCCGTTTACGCTGAATTTATTTATTTATTATTAAAAATGTTACACTAATAAAATTAAACAAACAAGTTGAGCGTTGGAGTCTGTCATAGTGTGAACTGTGTGACAGACACCGACGCCTTTCCTTTACAATATAAATAGTTAGTAATAAAAAAAAACATAATTAGTAGCATATGTGTTTTACTATGTTCTATATGTATGCCACATTTCATCGAGATCTGTTCAGTGGATCTGGATATACCTTCAAACAAATATCCATCCAAACATTCGCATTTATTGGTGAGATTAGATTTAAAAAAAATGGTGATATACAATCTAACAAACAACACTATAAAAGAGTTTTGCATTAAGACAACCTGATTCTTGTTTCCTTGTAGTATAAAAATGTTTTTCATTTTCATGAATAGTTGTCTAAATTCCGGTAATTATTTAAAAACATAAACAATTGAAAGTAGTGATATAAGCATTTTTAATTTAACTAAACGTCCGTAAAGTTATAATTAAATTATTTTATAAACCATTTTCATGATTGCGTACAAAATAGTCGTAAACCCTTTCTTGTCATTAATAAATCCCTTGGGTCCTAAAACAAAGCCTTCGCGACGTTTTTACGTGTAACGTCTGTTTTACGGTCACAAGTATATAATTCTTAATTACTATTATTGTTTGTCCTAGCTGGTATAGTTCTTTTCGATTATCATGGCAGCTCTAGGTCATTAGCCCGTGTTTCCTCCTCCGTATCCCGCTTCGTCCAGTAACACCTAAAAGTGTGTTATGCACAGCGTCAGCCGCTAAGATATCTGAAAAATACTATTCATATCTTTGTACTATGAAGTTGAGTGTATACTACTCGATCGATTTTAAACATTTTTGCAGCAATAAAATATATTATCCTTGATTAACACAGATTATATTTAGAATTGTAATTCAAAATAATCTCGTGTGAAGCCGTGACGAGTACTTAACTGTTTGATTACTGTTGCCATCTTTTGACTTAAAAAGCTTCATAATCATCATCATCAGCTCACTGTATGTCCCCACCGAGGGGCTCGGAGCCTACCCTAAGTTAAGGGTGATTAGGCCATAGTCAACCGTGCTGGCCAAGTGCGTGTTGGTTGACTACACACATATCTTCGAATTTCTTCTCAGATATGTGCAGGTTGCATCACGATGTTTTCCTTCACCGTAAGAACGTCGGATAGATGTACATATGTAAATCGAAAATCGAAAAACACATTGGTACATGGTGGGATTCGAACCCAGGACCTGCAGATTGCAAGTCAAGTGCTTGACCCCTGAACCTACGACGCTCTAAAAATCTTAGGGCAAAGAAATTATCCAAAACGATCAATCAATCTTTTTGAATACATTAAACACTCTACTGTCTATTGTCTCGTGCAGTCTCTTAACGTTCAGTATTAATCACTGGCCAGTGTTACAGCATTTTATTGCAAGTTGTGAACCTCTGACAATTTCATTAGTCCGCTAAACATTACGTAAATACGAATTAAGTCAGCCAGATGTGCTTACGCTTGGGTCGTAATTCCTTTTTATTTTGTTTTATTACTACGTTTCGCTTCGTTAGCTTTTGTGTTTTATTAATGTCTTTGGTTTGAGTAGGACAACTTCCTTATTTATAATATTTTTTTGTTACCTCTTTTTAATTGAAGATAACATATAGGAATTATATTTATAATTTAAATGCAGTTCGTTAGGCTCGGTGAAACTCGAGAACGGATGAACGGATTTATCTTATCTTGCTCTTGAAATGTTCCTGCCTATCGAGTGAAGGTTTAAAAGGTGAGAAAATTTTAAATAACTGCCGGGAAAACCCTTTAGGAACACTTAGGATAGTTTAATATACGTTTAGAATATGCTTTAACATTTGCTTTTACATATCTACATTTTTTTATTTCTAGATTCTCTAGTTTCTTTTATATTAGTTTGTATACCTAGGTTGAGTAAATTTATCTTTAAATTATTTTGGTAACTAAAAAAAATTTCTACATACTTAGGATATTTTTCGTGTCATCCATAATTTTTATAATAAATAAAAGTTTAAAAAATATTATCGAATGTTGGAAAATAATTTAATTAATAGTTCGTCACAACGGGCAATGGAAACATTGACACCGCCGATGTCCGAGATAATGGAAACGCGGTAATTGTGTGAAGTCATTATCGACCGACCAATCTTGGGAGGGAAATTGTAATTACGACAATTTCCCTCCCCTAGTGCACGTTTGGTATATTAATTTATATATTAATTTGCTTATCAGAAACATTATACTAATTGGATGTAATTCTCTAACATCATCTTATTTCTTACTAATATAAATGCGAATGTTTAGAAGATATCTGAAGAACCGCTAAACGAATCTAGCTTAAAATCCTTAGATGCAGAGCACAGTCTGGAAGACCACAAACTTACTAAGTTTTTATTATAATTCCGTGCGCACGGAAACACAAGCTACAGCTAGTTTCGTACTAAAAATCTGGTGTTTGAAAATTAATTTCATAATCTAAAAAATAAATCATTAAAAAAAATGGAATTTCTGGGTACTGAACTGGGTATTCACAATATTTGCAACAAAAGAGACATAAAAATATGCTATTCATTGGTAACGCTCCCAACTTAATTCCTCGGACTTGTGAGATATTTATTATCAATAAACAATGAGTATGCTTTTACAGCGGCTATCGCTTCATTTGGAGTTGAAAGGGCCTATGTAATGATTGTTCGTTACGTTCCAATAAGTTGCAATGGAAATTAAAGACGAGAAATGCAGTAAGAGTGTTAACGTTAATCAGACGTAGTTGCATTAGTTCTATTTTTATTTTAAAGTCTTGTCTCTTTTGAATAAAATAAAGAGATAAAACATATTGTTAACCTATCAATGAAACCTTTTTACATATCCTTAAATCGATGCTAACATTTTTCAGTTCATATCGATTCAAATTGTAAATTATTTTCGAAATCCAATCGAATCGAAAAGTTCATGTACACAATAAGTCCTAAAATCATGAGAAAATCGAATATAAAGTGTCCGAGGTCGTAAACGACAAGGGGTAAAGGGACGCACGTGCTTGGTGCGTTATCGTAAAAGTTTACGAGGACGCAAGTTCTATGCCGCGGTCAGACTTCCGTTACGGGGTTGATACTGCGTTGTAAGGTTTTATGTTGTTACTCAAATATATGATAGTTGTATTTGTCATGTCCATAATATTATTTAGATGATAGATAACTTATGCTTTGAAGTATTTGTTAGTTCTTTAGTGGTTATTTATTTGTAAGTTGGTGACTAACTAGCTGCCGCCGACACCGTCCGTGCGGAATTAAAAAGAAAACTTAATAAGTAGCTTATGTTTTCTTTCAGACTATGTTCTATATCTGTGCAAAATTTCATTAAGATTCGGTGTGCAGTTTCGGAGATACAAACAAATATACATCCATCCAAACTCTTGTATTTATAATATTAATAAGAAGTAAGATATTGCTATGGCCAACAACCGTCCTACGTACGAGAAGAAACTTATGAATGACGATTCGTTTATTTCATGTTTTTTTTTTGTTTTTTTTTTTTTAGTTAGAGAATACAGTGGAATACATAAGTCAAGGTCATAAAGTTTTTATTGTTGTTAATATTTGATTAAAACCGAGTACTATAATTTTCTTTGTATTCAAACGAAATAAATCTTCGACATAAAAAAACCACAAGATAACAAAAAATCTCCTGAAAGCCCGGAAAAATATCTTCAATTATTTGTTCGTTCCCCCAAAACTATCGAAAAAAGTGTGTTAACAAACAGAAAGATTTATTTTCAAGTGCCTGATAAGTTCCTTTGAGTTTCCTTAGCAATCATGTGAAAGAACGTTAAATAAATATAGCGGAAAACTCAATAAAACTATATGGCCTAATCTCTATCCAATATTTTCTTAGAATTTAGATGAAGGTTTTCCTTTTAGGATGAGAGTAAGAAAGAATAACGTGGACGCACCTTACAACACCGTATAAAAGAAAAAAAATTTGACTTGAGACTTGAGACACTTGTCTTGTTTTTTTTTGCAATTTACTCTTAGTTTATAAAAAAATAAGATTTAAATTACTACAAGTACATTTCGGAATTTTATATAATATGATTTTTCTTACTTCAGTTACTCAAAAAAATTGAGGTGTGTTTTGATTTTTAACCTATAAAAATAAATTGTATCCATGTGTAATATGTATTTAACATCAATACTTAATTTATTTAACATGAAATATTAATAGTTAACATAATGTTATGTAGCTTGAATTATTAGTTGTAGTACTAAATGGAACATCCATACTATTCTTACGTATGTAAGCGAGCTTCCAGGGAAAGCTTCCACCTTCTGGTTTTATCGCAGTTCGCAAGCGTTATTGTCGCCGATATCCTGTGCTCTTATCTGCGAATTATTTAAGAGACGTTCTGTTCGCAATGAAATAAACACTCGTCGTTATGCGACGTGAGTGTTTCTTTTGTGATGAGCATTTCCTGCGTTAAGTGAATCCACAATATAAGAGACACAAGTCATAACAAAATGTAATTAACTATTGGCTGAAAAAGCAACTTTCGTTTTAAATTTAGAACAAAATCGAGGTCCATTAATTATAAATAGAATAGTCAGCTTCAATGTACAGTCAGCTGCATAAATATGTATACATTTACAAATCCTTAGAAACTTGTGTAATACTTCGGTATCAAATATACGTATAAACATATTCGTCATTAATATTTTTTGATAATTAAAAGTATAAGTGTCAATGTATTTTTGTATTTTATATTTTTTATACGTATACAAGTTTTTGTAGTTTAGTAAATGTAACATACATTTATGCTGCTGACTGTACAGCCATAAACTAAGATAAAGAATATAAAAGACATTTATAATTTGTCTATGATTCTAAATAACAGTAAAGAAAATTATCGCTTAGCATTTAATTCGTTCAACCAGCCATGGATTTTGCATTGTAACTTTGAGATGTCACTAGCCTTGTCTCACGTCAATTAACCACGCGTGCTTACTAACCGAGTTGACCGGATTATTCACAAACTGACCACTGGTCACTCGTATAAAAGGGTTAGTTCCTGTCACATTTTACAAATCAATTGGTAATATAACAAATGTTGTAAATTGTGGGAAATATTTATAGAAATACGAGATATATAAAAATCTTATATATTAAATGAATGTTGTAGAAGAATTCTTACAATATGTTTTTTCTTTAAAATATAATATATATTAATTAATTTACTAATATTTCTTGTACCATCCCAACTAAGCTTGTGCATACCCATATGGTTGATGTCAAATAGTCGAATGGCGGGATTCGCGGGATCGAACTTTCGATAACCTCATCTGAAATCCGTACCCTTAACCAACCCTTTTAATATGTCGAAAATATTTATAATATATAAATTTAAAATGATTTCAATATACCTTGGTTTAAAGACAAGTCGAATAAATATTTTTAACAGTGGTAGAGCCCGCTCTAACATCTTCGCATGAATTGTCCCGGCTCGCCCGGTGAAATACCACGACCACACAGAAGACAGGCGTGAAGTGGAAGCAATTCGCGTTTCGTCTGATGAGTGTGCGACCCGGAGGCCTAATTTAGGCTTCTTTCCCATCCCACCCTTTTTCTTATAAGGAAAGGATGGGAAGTGGAAGTGGACTTTCCTGATGAGAGGATGCTTGGAAAGGGAAAATATTTTCTTATTGTCCTCTCCTCCGTCGATTAAAGGTAGGCAACGCATATGCAATTGCGTATGTCTATGGGCAACGGTCACTTCGCTATTTCGGCGATTTCAGGTAGCCGCTCGCTCTTTTGCCACTTTATGATATAAAAAAAACGTATATTTCATGAGTCCATAGTAATTAGAGTTTGATTCGGCGTTCTTTCGAACACTTACCATGAGAAATATCTATAATCTAAATTCTCACAGAGACCAATAATTCCATTATCCTACAAACGAATACGGCACGGTGGTCGCTACGGAATCCTATTAGTAGCCGTTGGTCATCTTATTTTGTTTGCCCCTATGTTATATGTAATTCTTAGAGACGACAAATTGGCTTTGCGAAAGCATTTTAATACATACGACGTACTTATTTATTTATATTTATTCATTTATTTATAAAGAAACAGACAAGACAATATTTAATCGATGTCGCCTAACAGCGTAGCAGTTTGTTGGCAACAGACAATCATTTTTCTTAAGTAGGTATAATAGCTTGTTCGACAAATATGTTTTAATAATATTTAGATATTTTATGTCACTTAAATGTGCCTGAATAAGATCCATAACAGAAACAAAAGAACTGAAACACTAATAAGATGAAAAAATGCATTATAATTTGTTACCAAGTCATTACTTTTTTTATAAGAGAAGGAAGCAAACGAATCGAAACATCGAGGCATTCATCGACGCCCATGAACATATGCAATACCAGAGGAAACGAAAGACGAGAAATTTTATATTTAAAAAAAAATTAATTTAATTTTTTTTCAATATATTTGTCATAGATATTACTTGCGTTTTTTTTTTTTAATAAAACCGACTATTCGGTATACAACAGGCTTAATCCCTCGACAGTCGTAAATGTTTACGAGCGCGACTCGTCGCGGTGCGAACGCGGACTTATGACGCCCGCTGTCAACGAGCCATTAGGCTAGTGGTACACGAAGAGACAAAGTCCTATGCTAAAACGGTTGTCTCTTTTTTCTGTAATATTACCAACGGTGTTAAAGAAACAGAGCATAGGCATATTTTGTTGACTAGTGCGAAGCTTAGATGCAATACACGAACACTTCAAGTTACTACAAAACAAAACCACAATCATGTCATACACTTTGTTATGAACTTCAACAAAAAATAAAAATTAGTAACTTATGTTTTCTTCCAGACTCTGTTCTACATCTATGCCAAATTTTATCAAGATGCGTTCAGCCGTTCCGGAGATACCTTCTAACAGACTTCCATCTATCTATACAAACATACGCATTTATTTTACTAATAATATAAACGCGAATTTTTGTTAGAAGGCATCTCCGGAAGAGCTGCATGGATCACGATGAAATCTGGCATAGATGTAGAACATAGTCTGTAAGAACAAATAGGCTATAATTTTTTTTTTATTCCGCGCGAACAGAGCGACATCTAGTAATATTACAATATTAAGACACTGCAGTTAATTATCTGTGGAGGCACATTTTATGTTGTCTCAGTGTGCCCACAACTTAACATTCGCGGGCATTTCCCCGTCTTCAATATTGCCACTTATTGTATTTTGTATTATTTACCCACTTTTACGATCTGTACAGCTCATACTTTTGAGTGAGTCCAAACTCCTTAAATTTTTATGTCGCAGTTTTCCACCTCAATATTACTTGCCGATTTTTATTGCGGCTGTAAACATTGTCTATTTAATTGAATAAAATTATGTTAAAGTACCAACAATAAAATGAAAGTACATATAAAATAAAATAAAAAAACAAAAGAAATTTCCGGAATATTATTTTTGAGTTGTAAATTTTATGTAACAAAATCT
This sequence comes from Papilio xuthus, assembly GCF_000836235.2. Taxonomy (NCBI): domain Eukaryota; kingdom Metazoa; phylum Arthropoda; class Insecta; order Lepidoptera; family Papilionidae; genus Papilio; species Papilio xuthus. Next base: position 5,587,529 of record NW_013530935.1, read on the forward strand.
TTTACCACTGATCATAGAAAAATGCAACATTACTATCATTTAATTCATAGATTACCTAGATGTTGCCCGCGACACCGTCCGCGTGGGATTAAAAAAAGCATAATTACTAGCCTATGTGTTCTTCCAAATTATGTTCTACATCTTGAAGTCAGCGAGATCCAAGCCATTCTGGAGATATCTTCTAACAAACGTACTTCCAAACATTCGCATTTAAAATATTAATAAGATTATTTATTTAATTATCACATATTTCTAGAAAACATATCAATTTAATGATGTGAATTCGCAGAAACATTTTATCACACAATATATCAAGTACACTCGCCGTCAAAAGTTTAATGCTTTCAAATGACAATCATTAACAAAGTATATGTTTTGACAGACCATTAAGTTTCAATTTTGAAAAGATTTGACAGTCGCCAATCGATTGACTGTCATTGACAGACATTTCACAGTTGACGTCATCTTTATGACATTTATTGGATTTAATTGAGTGCGTTTTTGTTGGCAGTATCTTACTAATATTATAAATGCGAATGTTTAAATAGATGGATGTTTGCTTGAATATATCTCCGGAACCCCTGAACGGATCTTAAAGAAATTTGGCATAGACGTAGAACATACTCTGGAAAAACACATAGGCTACTAATTAAGTTTTTTATATTCCGTGTCGACGGAGTCGCGGGCGACAGCTTGTAATGGTATAAATGCAAATGTTTAGAAGGATGGATGGATGGATGTTTGCTTGAATATATCTCCGGAACGCCAGAACGGATCTTAAAGAAATTTGGCATAGATGTAGTTACGTTTTTTATACCTCGCGGACGGAGTAGTGTACATTTTTGCCGCTAATAGTGTAGATATTTATGTTTACTGTTTACACTGATGAAACATGTACCTCAAAATGGTGTCGTAATTTATACTGGGAATGCCGATTTTTAAATTTTCTTTGATGTACGGTAATAAACCTAGGGTAGATTAACGTAAAACGATGTAACGAGTCTATTTAACATGTCATTAATTATAAACTATCATTAAACTAAAACTTCATTGGGGGAAGACGATTTGAAGATTACATCGTATTATTTTATTAGTTTTAATGATGTTAACCCTTTGAATGTTGATAGGGTTGTTTATACACGCTATTTAGATTGAGTTTTTAAAAAGCCTCGTTTGTCAATTAATTTATTTGTAACTAGATAAGAAAAAAAAAAAAACTTTAGTTATCTATGTTCTTGAAGGCTATGTTCTACATCTGTGCCAAATGTTAGCGAGATCAACGCAGCTATTCTGGAGATTCCTTCAAAAGAACATCCATCCATCAAAGCATTCGTATTTATAATATTGGTAAGAATTTATAATATTTGTAAGATCTTATATATAAAATTCTCGTGTCACAATTTTCGTTCCTATACTCCTCCGAAACGGCTTGTCCGATTCTCATGAAAATTTGTGGGCATATTGAGTAGGTCTGAGAATCGGCCAACATCTATTTTTAATCCCGCGCGGACGGAGTCGCGGGCGACAGCTAATAAATCTATAAATATGACTATTTAAGTGTGACATTAAATGTATTTTAGGATGTCCATAAGGTCTCTCTGAGTATGATACATGGATGTGGACAATCGAATTCTTGCGCGACTTAATAAGGTGTGTCCGGAGCTAAATGACCCTAAAGTTCACGGACAATGTATTTTTAAGTACATTTTCCTTTAGACTTTAGTAACGTGATAAAATTTGTTCCGCCTCTCACGAAGGGTCAATTGACTATCCTCTCCTCGAAACATATCTGTAATTTGTAAATTTATTACTTTTGAGGACATTCAATAAATAAAATATAAAAAATGCGAAATAACTTTACTTGCTTGGACTTAGTCACGTATTGCTTTAAAATTTTATCTCTTGAATATTGCCTTGTAAATCTTAACAAAATATTATAATTGCCAAAGTTTGGATTGATGGAAAAACGGCTTAACGGATTATAGATAAATGTTAAATATAGTCTGAAAAAACGAGTATACTTCTTACTATATTTTTTTTATAAATCCACGCGAATGAAGTCGCGGGCCAGAGCTAGCCCCTTTATAGATTTTATATGATTTATCCGTTATCCGATTTTATAACAATGATTAACAAAAGATTGTTTATATGAAAGCGAATTATCTTTAACAAAAGGTTTTTAAAAAGATTAATATCTTTAAAATTAAAGGGGTGTGGATTTTAAACATTAAATTAATCGTTTATCATTACCTGAACAAACCATTCTCACCACTGAACATTTACCACTAGCAAAGTATAGACCAGAATAAAAAAAAATAAAAGAAAAAAAATATAATTTTTATAATGTGACAATTGGCAATGGAAGATAAATGTGATTTCGATGTTATTATTGGAATGGTGCAAGGGGTTGTTTCGGGGTGACATTAATGCTTTCAATGCTTCAACGATTACGTCAAGGGGTGGAATCGAAAGAGTTTTTTTTTTTTGTAAATCGAGTTTTGAGGATATTACCAGAATTGGAGTGACCGTAGGGAATAACTTAGTTATTGAGTGCGGAACCGTTAAATGTTTTTGTTGGCATTATTACGGATGAATTCAGTTTTTTAGTTTGTGGTAGTTACAATAATCTTACTTCTTACTAACATTATAAATTTTTAGATGGTTTTTTTTAAAGTGTCTCCGGTACGGCTCAACTGATTTTGCTAAAATTTTTGCATAGTTGTAAAACATAGTTTGGAAAAACACATAGGCTACTTATTTAGTTGTTTATGCTTAATTCCGTGACAACGGAGTCGCGGGCTTAAGCCAAGTAAGACTTTAATATTGAAAATGATTTGTAAAATTTATTGATTTCATTCTAAAATTTGTTTAAATAATTGTAAAATTTGTTTAAATAATTGTAAAATTTGTTTAAAAATTGTAAAATTTGTGTAAAAATATGTTTTATCTTATGTATATCGCATAAATTCTCTCAAATCAATTATCACTACAAAAGGCACACGGAGGCAATAGGGTCCCAAATCTGAGAGGTAACATTTCACCAAATTTAAACCTCGTAATGTTAAATGGAGTGAGAATACGACCCGGAACATGTGTACTTGCTTACAACAACTAATGGATTTAAAATTTATTGTATCACCACCCACTTTACACTTAAAACCACATCTAAATACTGCCTATAACATCTAACAATGTCCTTATCACAAGGCAGTAAGGTACAAAATCGATTTTCTTACTAGTAAAATAATGTTGTAAATTTAGCCCCATATTGATCTAAACTCGGTAAAGTTTTGTCTATTTTTTTAAACAAATAGTCAAGAGAAAAAAATGTTTCATTTCTAATATTTATGTGACATCGGACACGTGTCAATTTTTTTATGATTTTTGTTATGTTTACTGCCATTTTAGTTGCAATAGTGTAGAATACAAGCGAACCGATTGATTAAAAATAGTCGATACTCCAACATCCGTAATAACCTTAGGGTCCTTCGAGAAGCGAACCTATCACCACCTCAATGGCCGGCAACGCATCTGCGGTTCCTCTGGTATTGCTGATGTCCATGGGCGTCGTTGAACACCTCGATGTTCCCGCTGCTCGTTCGCCCCCTGCTGTTATAAAAAACACCTAAAAGGTATCTGTTAAATTTATTGCCAGTTTTAAAAAGTCAAAGGAGGTTAGAAGAATCAAAATTATCATTCATCTAACCTTTGCAACGCCGGAAAACCAATAAGTAACTTTGCAAATATGTTCCTGTTCACTACGAGATGAATGAAATATATAACAAATAAAAAAATAATAATGTGATAAGAAATATAAGATGCTAGTTACAATTTCCTCCTTAAAACATATAATACAAGACAGTATATCTTTTTAAATTCAATTGGACGTATTATTACTGTTGCTTAGCACTTTCATTCTCTAAAAGAAAACATTAATCGTACAATTATAATTCATTCAGTTACGTCCCACATATTTTCCAAATCTTCTAACATATTCAACAATATGTCAGCGACTTCGTGACATTAATTTGAAGGAAATCACTCGTAAAGTTTTACGATATCGTCAATCGACTTCCGAACGCGTCAAAAGGGTTCCAGCTTTGCGAATTGAAATACTTCGACTTACTATACTTGATTTACTTATGTAAGATCATTTGAATAAAATTGTAGCGCCAATAGCTCAAAGGTCCTGGGTTCGAATCCCGCCATGTACCAATGTGTTTTTCGATTTTCTATTTACATATGTACATTTATCCGACGTTCTTACGGTGAACGAAAACATCGTGATGCAACCTGCACATACCTGAGAAGAAATTCAAAGATACGTGTGAAGTCAACCAACACGCACTTGGCCAGCGTGGTTGACTATGGCCTAATCACCCTTAACTTAGGGTAGGCTCCGAGCCCCTCGGTGGGGACGTATAGTGAGCTGATGATGTAATAGCTCAATGGTTAAGGGCATGTGAACCGATTACGTGGTCGTGGGTTCGAGAAAATTTTGAGTTGAATCATATCCTAGTACAATAAGAAACAGTTGTCACCATCATCAGCTCACTAAACGTCCCCACTGAAGGGCTCTGAGCCTTCCGTAAGTTATCGGTGATTAGGCCCTAGACAACCACGCTGGCGAAGTGAGGGTTGACTTAACACATATATTTAAATCTCTTCTCAGATGCAGGTTGTACCATGATGTTTTCCTCCACCGTAAGAATGTAGGATAAATGTACATATGTAAATCAAAAATCGAAAAACACATTAATACATGTCGGGATTTGAACCTAGCACCTGCAGATTGCAAGTGAGTACTTAACATCTGAGTCACCGACGCTCTCATTATCTTAATAAGTAGTATACTTCATATTATTTACTAGCATTAAAATAAATTGCAGTTATACACTAATAAAATAAGACCCGTCCAAAATGGTTGCATTATACGTAGCAATATTAGTTTCCATAATTTAATAAAATACGAGAAAAACTAAAAATTTCAAACGAATATAAAATTCAATTCTATTCTAGCCGTCTCTTGACCTACCTCAATGTTCTTAAGTCTAGACAGGTCAAGATGACGTCACTATCCATACATTTAATGAAAATTCACTGTTCATAGAATTAAAAATGCTACCTTTTAAAATATTCTAAATGGTACTTAAGTCTGTCTGAACACAATTTCAACTAGACTTTCATAATAATATTTACCCAATACTAGCTGTCGCCCGCGACTCCGTCCACGAGGAATTAAAAAAAGCTTAGTTCCCGGCGATCATTCGAATTTTTCGCACCTTTTAAACCTTCCCTAGACCTACACAAACATTTCAAGACCAAGATAAGATAAATCCGTTCAGCCGTTCTCGACTTTTAGCGACACTAAGGAACAGCAATTGATTTTATATACAGCGTGTCCCAAAATTCAACGCTAAAACGGTAATGGTGTATAGCCAGACCGATAACTATACGGGGAAAAATACTATAAGTTTCATCGTTGAATTTTGGAACACGCTGTATATAGATTTTGTATGGAAAGCAACTTATTCATAGTTCCTTAACAGTGAATGGATATTTCTATTTATGAGATAGTTTCGTTGCTACAGATTTCTATGTTCATGTTTAAATCTATCAGAGAATTCTATTCGATCTCCAACAATAAGTTTCGTTCACAAACTGAAGATGGGTTTTCCTTCTTCAATTGCTTCATCCAAATGGATTACAGCGATTCTTAAGAATACATAGTCAATAGTGAATCTCTATATTGAGTTGCTATTGTAAAATTTTATATTCAACCTTTTTGTAAGTCAACATGTTATATAGAAACTAGTTGATGTAATCTTTATATATATAATTATTCTGTGAGTGTGTATGTCACTGAACTTCTCTCAAACGACTGGACCGATTTTGATGAAATTTTTTGTGTGTGTTCAAGGGGATCTAGGAATGGTTTAGATTCACAATTTTCATCAAATATTAACTTAATATTAATTTATTCAAATTAAAGACGTGTAGACAGGACAACGTCTGTCGGGTCCGCTAGTTTTTACATAAAATATGTTTTAAAATGGCTCTTGAATTACTACTAATATTATAAATGCGAAAGTTTAGATGTACCGATGTTTGTTAGAATTTATCTCCAGAACTCGATGAAATTTGGCAGTAATCTAGAACATAGTCTGGAAGGACGCATACACTGCTTCGTAAGTTTTTTTAGTACGACGCGAACAGATTTGCGAGCTACCGCTGACCCTATAATTTACAAGCCCCTTGTAAGCCATAAACTATTGGCCCTTAGATTTTATAGTTTTAAACTTTGAAAAGAAAAACTCAGAGTAATACGGCAATGTTCATTTAACCCATTATTTCAGCTCAAAGCGTTTAATAGCGCAGTAAAAACTTTAAAACACTAACATTAGTACTGGATCTAATAAAAATGGCGTTAGTCGCATTTATCTATACATCTCCGAATAAATAATTATCGAGTTAAACTATCATATTATTATTTTTAAAAACATTTTTTTTTAAATGAAAATTATTTATAACCAGCTGTCGTCCGCGACTTCGTCCGCGTGGATATATAATAAAACTTAATATATAGATAAGTTAAATAAAAAGCAGCTCTTCAAGGCATAAATTCGAAAAAAAATAGTATCCTATATGCGTCTCCTGGATCTAAGCTACCTCCTTACCAATTTTCAACCATATCGGTAAAGCCGTTCTTGAGTTAAAAATAGTGTAACTAACACGACTTTTATATATATATATATATAGATATGTTAACTAGTGATAGAATTATGTATGTTTTTTAAAGAAAAATACTGTTTAAAATTAAAAATAAAAATATTTTCTATCTACAAGATAAAATTTGAGAAGCTCCAACGATTTATTCAGAGTTTAATACAGCATCTGTATACATCAGCATCACAATAGCGGCAGACGTTTCGCTTGCGGAAGCAAAGTTGTAAATTTTTACAACTATCCACCCGGTTGCAATTACCGGCGTTGTGAAGGGGAAGGGTTGAGTGTACGCAGAAGGTATGTACGATAGTATTCATTTGTGATTATTTAAAAATATAAAACTGGATTGAAGAATTCACCACGATTTTGTGTTACAAAAATGAATCAAAATTCGATGAATTACATTATCTAAAGCGCCTGTAAATAAAAAATAGCAAAGAAATTTATAAGAATATTTTTTAAGCTAAATAAAAATCTTGCAATATATCGATGTAAATAATATTTTCTATGCAAGTACACCTCAAGGCTTAACTGGAGATAAGCTCTGAATATTAGAGATAACTTCGCATCGAAATTGACCCGATCCTATGTTTCCTAATTAGCAACGATATATATGCCCTAGATGTGGCAAAGAAAATTATAATTTAATATACATCTAAATGAGAAATATTCTACTATAGGTATCTTTACCTAAAAACTTAAAACAGATATTAAGTTACGAAAACATCAAAAAATCAACACTTTACGGAACTTAGTCTGTCATGTGTGTTCCCCTTAAAAACCTATCCTAACATTTATAATGACTTTTCTATGAAAGTTTAGTAACCTTTATTTATTCCACAATTCATCATCATCGTCATATTCAGCTCTATTTCGTCCACTGTTGAACGTAGGCCTCCCCCATCGATTGCCACAAATCATCAATCTGTAATCAAATCTTACTTCTTACTAATATTATAAATGCGAATGTTTAGATCGATGGATGTTTGTTTGAAGATATCTCCAGAACGGCTGAACGGATCTCGATGAAATTTGGCATGGATGTAGAACATAGTCTGTAAGAACACATAGGCTACTTAAGGTTTTTTAATTCAGCTAGTAAATAATAATGAAAAACAAATCTACTAAGATGATTAAAAAATCTGTAGAAACTTCCATTTTCTTTATATCTCTAACATTTGCATACGTATCTGTCCGGATTAGTATCAGTGCGATCGACGCTCGAGGGCTTCCGTTTGAGATCCTTGAGGAGTCTAATAAGGCTTGCATTGGTTTGTGTTCAATCATTGACTGCAGAACAAACAAGCCACGTTGACTGATGGTTTGTACTTGATAAGTGTTGATTTCTGAGAATTGATTAATTAAAGATCGATAAATTAAAAAAATCTTCATTTATTGCGAAATATATTTTTGAACTAATAAGCATGAAACTTATAATTAAGGTACGTGTACATTGACCCGCGCCGGACGCACCGTACGGCCGGCAATGGATTACTTGTTAATAAATGCGGCTTTTGGACGCAGCGCTTATAAAGTCATACAAAGCAAACTAAATACCGTTGGGGCCGCGCATGCGTTGCGGTGCGAGACAATGGACACATACCTTAACAAACGTAAAATTGCATACATTTTTTTAATATAGAGACATTATACTTCAATCAGAAGTTTTCATCTGTACTTTTGTTACAAATCTTTGAATCATTGAGGTTTTTAGCAAGCTTAAGTCATCAAATAATTTCACACATTTATACGGGTTACCCTTGTTCTTCTTTTTATATTTTAATTTAATAGTCATTTCAAGATCTTCCTATGATTGAACACGAAGTGTTTCAAATTATCACATTTGAAATACATTTCCCACGAGCAATTAGACACGTGTTTGGACCTTTCAAGAGGGTAGGGCGTGTCCTTAACAAATATTGTCTCTAAGGACGTACGCTGACTTGACGGTTAAACGATGAGTGTTTGGTGACAAAGATTATTACTTGAATACGGTTCAGTTGGGTAAATATATTCTACAGAGGGAATGTTTTAAAGATATAAAGCTTTAAGACTTTAGGTTACTAAAATTTTAGGCTTACGTCTGAAATTTTTGAACCTTTAAAGTTATGTAATAACACACACACAAAAAAAACAAAATCCATTGAACCCAAATAGAAAATTAGTATTAGATTTGAATTGCAGTTTAAACTTACAAATCTTACTAATATTATAAATGCAAAAGATAGGATGTAAAGATGATTGTTTGTTAACAGTTATCTCCAGAACATGGATCTCGATGACATTTGTCATAGATGTAAAACATACTCTAGAAGAACACATAGGCTATTTGCTCAGTTTTCGAGATGAAATTGAGAGTAAGATACTTATAATTTTTGACAATATTGTTATTCAGATCTTTGCAAACACAATAATAATAATTTTTAAAGGAAAAGGATAAACTTCTAAGCATTATAATAATCACAATGGAGACTCAGTGTGCGTTGTTATCGTCCACTAGACTGGGATCTGGACAATACGATACCAATAATCTCTCCCTATTAATTATAATTGACATATTTCGTACTTCATCGGCAATTTGTCGGATGCTTTGTGAGCGGTCACGTGGCCGGTCTTGTTTGTTTTGATGTCCAGCCCGCGCTTGTTAGAGGGTTGGGTTTCTAATGTAAGAGCTTCATTTTGATAGACATTAAGGTGCTTTAATTTGGAAAATACACACTACTTGATGTGAAAATAAATGTGAACGGAACAGTTGTTTTTATAATTAAGACCCTATTTCATAGCAGCTAGACGCAGGTCTCTAGATGCGGTGACTTTCATGAACAAAGCAATCGAGTCATTGTCCCTTACACACAACTTCCTTCAAAAAGTAACTAGAATCGTGTGGTCACGTAAATAGAAATTGAATGGAAGTAAATAAGAAGATGGTCAATGGTAGATGAGGCAAATTTTCAAATGAAAAACCAAACAATAACTTAAAATTATTTTTATAAATGTTGCATACCGTTTATTACCTTAGGTCAAGTAAGCCATTGCCGCGGACGAGAGCGAAAGCGTGCCCGTGGTCCCGTCCCGATGCATTGGAGGAACAGAGGGGTTTAGTGGGTATGCCTCCGCTATGGAGGTGAATCCCACATAACTACCGCGTCCCCCCCGGGGCGCGGAGTATGCGTAAAGCATTTCCCTCTGAAAAAAAAGGTCAAGTAAGCCTTTTACGAGTTTTCTCAGACATTTAAAAAATAAATAGCTCACGACCCTTCTATATGTTCAAAAACCAATTGCAACTAATTCCCATGACTAAATTCGTTTAGGGTCATTCAATTGCACTAATTTTCAAACATTGACTCTTGTATTTTGTTAAACACGTAGCCACGCGAGCGCCGCGGGCGTTTTTAGACAAAAAAAACTTTTAACAATAACGATTTAAGTGGGGCAATGAATAAAATATTAATATTAGGGTTCCTTAATTCAGTTTATTAAAACCATTGATAAAATACCAACATCTAGTGCCTACGACCTCTGCCTATGAAATATATTAGTTTTTTGTCAATTTAAATGCTAATTTACGAGTATTTTATGGAATTTTGAACCATCTAACATGTGAGTAAAAAATGATTTTGCACGTTTCATCACGGTATCAACCTTATCCAAAATCCTTTGTTAAAGTAATTGAAAAAATACAAAATAAACGTTGATTTCTACATCGAAATGAATTGTCATAAGTATGGAATACATAATTTAAATAGCTATACGGAACCCAATCTTCTTTTGTTTGTATTTATGTTGTAAAGAGGTTTTATTCTTTTTAAATATCTCGTTTATTGTTACGTTACTCATGGGAAGATTGTTACTGTGGGATGTGGCTGGAGGCGGAACGTGACAAAATTTGCGGAAGTAAACGATTCGTTTATGCAAACGTTTAAAATGTTTTCCTTGTTTTATGAACAGTTTGTTTTTGTAACGTTATAAATATATTTGCTTGTTTAACGTAAATTTATCTACGCATACTTTGGAAAGGATTGAATACTACATAATTTGATCTATAAATGATTCTTCTTATATATGTTTAACGAACTGTCTTCTGTAAATCCGTTCGCGCGGCATTAAAAAATAACTTAATTTGTAGCCTATCTGTTCATCCAGGCTATGTTCTACATTTATGTCAAATTTAATCGAGATTAATGCAACAGCACTGGTGATACCTTCTAACTAACATCCATCCATCCAAACATTCGCATTTATATTATTTATAATATTTTGAGATAGCGATTGTAATCCTACCAATTTAAGAACATCGTCGTTAATTTCTACTTACCAACTTCACTGACGCATTGATCCAAATTCTATGTGTATTCTTGGGAAATCATGATTGTGTATCGTCGTAACCTATCCAAGGGAACTTTCCCTAGCTAGTACAATAAAATTATATATAATCTATGATTTTAAATACATTTAGATTTTAATTTAAAAGACAAGCGAACAAAAGCATAACTTTTTTTTCAAACAGACCAGAGTCACCAGTAGAGAGGTTGTAGCGCGGAGCGTGTGGGGACAAAAGGGGGCACACGACGGACGACACGCGACCGACACGTGCACGACGCTGTGATGGCCACCGGAAAATTGATGTACATAGACACGCAATAAGAATGGTATGGAGTCGTCAACAATTTCTAGAAGAAAAATATTTTCAAACTGCAGACCGTTACTGCATTCCTAATACTAAGGGTCTCACTGACCCTTTGCCCTCTTATCATAAAAAAGGCTATGACGCGATTGATAAATGTACTTCATAAGTTCAATCTTCATTTTTCTCTATTCGTAAATACTCTACCCTGATTTTTTCCGAACAAAACGTAACATAAGTAATTTTTTTTTTTTTTAAATAAAATTTTTATCTTCGACTCCATGCATGTCGCAGTCGCACTTCTAAATCTTCCATTTACGTACGTTTGATTCGATTCTGATTTCGTCAAAGGCATCGTAAAACACTGGACGGCCGTGCAATTGTTTTTATACAATTTACTCGCACACTTTGTTAGCGAATGCTGCACGCGAACTTTATTCCGTTTAATTTGCGAATGACACATTCTTGTTGTTATTTTGTTATTTTTTATCTGTTGTATTCTCGTGTTATCTATTTTTGTTTGTGTCGGCGGGAGCGTGTCGGAGTTTTGATAGATGTCAAATTTACATTATAATGACGTACGATGATACGTGAGAATTTGTTTGGGATTGTTGCAGGGTTTTTATTTATTGTTGTCACATTTTAGACTATCTACCAATGTACTAGATAAATTAAAATTAATACAATGATTACGCAACAATGTTTTTATACATGTACTAAAGATATTTTGGTAAAATTTAATCAGTTACAAAATGCATATTTTTCTGAGTGTTTGTAACGTTGCATTTTCTTGCGAAAAAGCCCTTAGGGTATACAAAAGAAAACATTAATTCACTTTATTTGCTAAATAAAGAAGATATAAAGGATTCAACCACGCACTCTGCCGATTGTTCACTGCTCGCCGAAATTCATTAAAGCGGGCACGCATCGCTACACCGAAGTCGCCCCAAATGCGATCCAATAATTACATACGTTTTAACCCGCACCCACCCTTTTGATATTTGAATATGGTTTCATTTCAATTGACTTAACCGGAGTAACCAACAATATTACAACACGGCAATCAATTTTCAACTCTATCACCTTCAACTTAAGATTAACTTTTCAATGATTGTCGTTTGTTTCTAGAGTCGACAATTCCTTTACTATTGAATTAGGAGTAAAAATTTTTCAAATAAATTTGATTCTTTAAGCGTAACTCTATTTGCAGTATTGTCACCACCACTTAAGTGGCCACATGTCGCCTGGAGGGCTTTTAAAATTATTATTGTAAGTTTTTAAGGAATGTTTCAATTCGATTTTACTCTACCACTCAATAAGTCAATGAAAGATTGTTTTCACGAAGTCATTTCGTATTATTTTATAGAATTTTTATACGTAAAGAGAATATTATGTCAAAGACAGACTCTTACTCTATAACCCCAAAAAATATAGTAAGACACTGTTAAGTTGAACACGTGTTTTAACCATTTAAACGCCGCTTAAGGATATTATGGACGACAAAGTTATATGTGAAACACAAATATGTTAATATGAGCTTATCACTATCTCAAAGGCCGGCAACGCATCTGCGGTTCCTCTTGTATTGCTGATGTCCATGGGCGTCGTTGAACACCTCGGTGTTGCCGCTGCTCGTTTGCCCTCTTCTGTTATATAAAAAATGTATCACCATACTACATTTGATATTAGTATTTCATTATTTGTCAAGAACTCATTTAACAAATCTACGCGTAATAATGTTTTCAATAAGCGTGATTTGTCAAAAATCCGCGCGGCATAGTCATGGTATAAAAGGGTTGACATATGTTTATGCTAAAATGTATTTAAACCATGCTCTAATTTTAATAAACCCTTAGCTTATAATAAAAAAATAATTTATGCATAAGGTATTATATAAATAAACCAACTGAAATTAATAATATTTAAATTATATTAAGTTAATGGTGACACAGAAAAAGCTTTCTCAAGCTTTTCAATAATGATCTTCCTTTTAACGACACATAAAACTTCTTTTCCCTGGGATTTTAAAGCGAATAAATCCTCTATCAGTTTAATAGCTTTTAAAACTGGGAACGGGTGCAAACTCTTCGTGGTATTTGTTTAATGGACATCGGGCAAACCGCGAAATGTCCGGACACGGAACAAAACTTAAAATAATTGGTCCGCAACACGCTCTACCCGTCACCATCGATTGTACGCAACCTAAGTAGTCTTAATACTTTCATTAAAGCAATAATAAGTCGAAAATCATACTATAAAACGTATCAATTTTCCTTACTATATGTTCTAATTATTAGAAAAAAATGTAAGTTAATACAGATGTAAATTTGATAACTCGTTCCTAATCTATATATATAAAAGAAAGTCGTGTTAGTTACACTATTTATAAATCAAGAACGGCTTTACCGATATGGCTGAAAATTGGTGAGGAGGTAGCTTAGAGCCAGGAGACATAGGATACTATTTTTTTTATGCGAATGTTTAAATGGATATGATGTGGATGGATGGATGGGTGGGCTGGGCTACACTAATTAAGTTTTTTATATATTCACGCGGACGGATTCGCAGGCGACAGCTAGTTTGGAATAAAAAAATAATTGTTTTGTACGAGATAAATACAGTAAAAATAAATGAGATATAATACGTACTTTTTGTGAATTTGAGCTACTGACTTCGTCTTAAACATCGAAAAAATCTATAAGAATATTATGCTCGTATTTCATTGGTTAAAAAACTCAAGTATCAAGACATAACAGTTAAGTAAGGATGTCGGAAAGAGTTACACTGCTATCGTCCAGCAGACGTACACAAGTCATTAACTAATACAAATAAATTAGATTTACTGCAAAAAATGGTGGATCGCGCACGGTAATACCACCCGAGGGACGGTCAGGAAATGGTTCGCGAATTGATATAGGATGTTCCCTAAATATTTGACAAAAATAATATTGTGATGACACCTATATAATTGCAATGTTCTTCTTTTCAGTCTTACGACTTCTATTGCTGCGGATAGGATTCTCCCAAAGATCTCAACCTTGACCAGATCATCGGTGCTCCTAACGGGCCTGTCCATGGCCGCCATCATTCCGTTACAAGAGTAAATAAAAAAGATCTTACTAATGACAAAAAGTAAACTGTTTTTATCAGCGAAAAATGTAATTTTCAATGTGTACAACAACAAAGTTTCTATTACGTTTAAAACATATTTCAGCTCGGATATAAATTTTCGCCAAGTTCGTATTTTCAATTTTCATACGTCCACATATCCTGGTCGGTAACGTTATCCAATTATTTATTTAGTGAAAACCTACGGAGCGTGCGTCGCGGAGAACAAACAGGAATGGTAGAGACTAAGCTGGCATTTAATTAACTTGTTACTAAAATGTTTGGGGAAATTTCATCCGATTCTATTTCACAATGTACTTCAAATGTTTGCTGTTTTCAGAAAATTTCATCGTAACATGTTACATACATATTATTGTTTACCGGTTTTTCTTTATAACATTGAACATATTATATACACTAATTATACTACACCTTATAGTTTAATATTTAATTAATATTGATAATATTATAGCACAAAATCAACAAAATAGAATGTCTCACAATTTATTTCTTAAAAAAAATTATGACCACAAATAAAAAAAAATTAAACCGATGTACAGTATGATTTTTTTTTTCAATTTTCAATATTTAATTACAATAAATAAATAGTTTTTTATGAGGTAAAAACTTTATACTCGTACTGCAATCAGTTGAATGCAGGAAAGCAATTGAGACTGAATACATCAGTTTTTAATCAACCTGTACTTTATTAGTCAACGACACCAAGCCCGGCCTTTGCGATCTAATTACATTAAGTGCTTTTCTCTCTCCGGTTAAGCTATAAACATTAAAATTGTGGTCCAAGTTAAAAGCTTATGCGGTATAATAATTGAAATAAGTAATTATAATTTTAAACAATAAATTAAAAAACACAAGAAATGTCACCACACTCACAAAACACGAGTTTACTTAAAGAATATTTTAACGAATATCCCGAGAAAATAAGTTACGTAATACAGCATTTACAGATGGTTACTAACAGATGGTATGGAAATATAAGACAATTTCATAAAAAAAACTAAAAAGTCAAATTGTTTTTCTTTTAAAAACAATTATATTATACAACGAATTATGTTCTCTGCGTTCAAATTCTTTTGTTCCATTGCATCAATACTGGCAAGCTTTTTGTATTCTTAGCAAATACGCTTTCGCTTATAGATTGCACTGAACAATATCAGTTCTCGTTGGTCCATCGATGCATTTGAGGTTATATAATTTGCACCCGTATTGTTCGAAGTGGACAGAAGGGTTATAACCAGAGTTTCCACAGATACACGTTTAAATTAATTATTATTGTAAAACTAATTAGAAAGTAATGATTAACAATCCCTTTATATGTCTAATTAATTGATCTTTTAAAATTGATTTATCTGTATTAAGTTAAATCGAAAGTTTTTTTGTAGTTACAATATTATAATTGTTAGCTTTTTGAAATTCACTTTCTACGAATACGATAATAGACAAACAGAAGACAGATTTTTTTCTACTAAAATAAGTACTTACCGTAAAGGAAAACATCGTGATGCAACCTGCACGTATCTGAGAAGTAATTCAAAGATATGTGTGAAGTCAACCAACCCGCACTTGGTCAGCGCGGTTGACTATGGCCTAATCATCCTTAAACTTAGGGTAGGCTCCGAGCCCCTCGGTGGGGACGTATGTAGCTGAAGATGAAGTACTTACGGTATGTTTTTGATAAAAATCTAAAATATAAATTTATTACTAACTTTGTATTTCTGAGACTAAAATCACAGTTTAAAATATCTCTGTTTTATTAAAAATAATAACAGGAATTATATGTTTTATACAGAAATTATTGTGTCAGAAACCACCAGTAAGTTATATGATTTGAAAAATTCAATAGCGACAAATTACTCTGTACATTTCCATCCCTTCGTTATTGGGTAGAACAATTACTCATCAAGTAATATTGCAATAATTCGAGCTAGTTATTTCACCATTTGTGCCTCATCACAGCTACTCATTCATTACCAGTCACGCGATATGCAGTTTTCATTTAATTATAACAGGATATTAGTATTTAATATTGTGCTTTCTGAAGATATGCAAGAATCCGCATGAACAATTGAATTTTCAATAAATAATTGTGAATTTCCGAGCCTCAAATCTCTATCTATATATAAAAGAAAGTCGTGTTAGTTACACAATTTATAACTTAAGAACGGCTTTACCGATATGGCTGAAAATTGGTGAGGAGGTAGCTTAGAGCATGGAGATGGACATAGGATGCCATTTTTTTTTACGAATTTATGCCTTAAATTTTTAGTAACCCAGAGGAGTAGGCAGAGACGACAGATCGCGAAAAAGGAGGTGCGTCGTCTCTGGATGGAGATGAGTCTACGTTCATACAATAAATATTTTAATAGTAGTACAAAAGTGTACTCGTACTTTTTATATATCATAAGATGGCAAACGAGCGAGCGGCCACCTGAAATCGCTGAAATAGCGAAGTGACCGTTGCCCATAGACATACGCAATTGCGTATGCGTTGCCACCATTAAAAATATTTTTCCTTTCCATGCATCCTCTCATCCGGAAAGTCCACTTCCACTTCACATCCTTTCCTTATTAGAAAAAAGGTAAGAAGGGAAAGAGGACTAAATTAGGCCTCCGGGACGCACACTCATCAGACTGCACGCGGAATTGCTTCCACTTCACGCCTGTCTTCTGTGTGGTCATGGTATTTCACCGGGCGAGCCGGGCCAATTCGTGCGAAGATGTTAAAGCGCGTTCTACCACTTTAAAAACTGGTATTTTTTTGTTTTTAAATTGTAACACAATTGTATTTAACCACAGATGTTACAATTATAATTGTAACCTAAAGACATCGCCCGCGTGTTATTATGAAAACGCTAACTAATTTCAAAACAATCGACTAATAAATTAATAATACATTTATCCCTAGCATGTTTAAAATTTATAGCCAATTGCTAGTTCAAATATAAACCTTAAAAATATTAGCAATAAAATCTATTTTACGCTGTACAATTTTTGTTACATTACATGTGATGATACTGCATCTGTCACAATGACATTTGTCACGTGATCAAATTAAATAGACGCTGTTAGGATAATATTTCCTATGGGGTGTAATTATGGAATCAAAAATAGATTCATATTAAAACGATTGTAATGATATTTTGAAATATATTAATGGTTTTTGTATTGTTTAAGTGATTTTTTTAAGTAGTTAGTTAGATTTTTTTTTAAAGAGAAGTGGCTCTTATTGTTAGTCCACAGATGACGTCTTACATATTAGGCACATATTACTTATTTTTTCGTAAAGTTAGACAGCATCGCAGACGAGTAACAGCAGGTTTCTGAGACCAAATTCATTATATAAAATATATCGCCATCCCTACCATTTTCTTTGACAAAATAGAGAAATTATTTCATAAACTTTTTTGGTCTCAAAAACCCACAATAAGTAAGTAAGATTAGTAGGAATAAAAGCACTTATTATAACGATAAGCAAACAACATTATAATATTGCCAATTTGTTAAACAATTTCATATTAATCTGGGTGCACGTAGAACAAACACAATTATGTCTTGTCACCACATAATACATAGGTTTGTCGTGTCTGTTTGCTCAGCAAACTCGAACTCGTGATCTTTGTTCGCAGCTAACGAGTTTATTCACTGAAGAAATATTTTTTCAGAAGATTTAAGAGTAGAAAATGGGTTCAATTACTTACCATTAATCGTGTGTTTCTAAAAGCAAAATCTCCGTTTAAATCATATTATCTCTATTTTTGTCAAAGATGAAGATATGTTTTATCTAGATAGAGATTTCGGTCTTAGAAACCAACCGTTTGATTACTACGTATAAGCAGCATTTTTTTGTAGCTTCCAATAACGGCGAACGTTTTAGGAACATCTAAACAATTATCTACACGCAATTTTACTATAATATAATAATAATAAATCTTTTTATTCAGGCACATGGCAAAAAATACAAATTTAAAATTCAGACACAAAAATAAAAACACAAAATAAAACAAAACTCTTCAGATCACATGCAGACGTGTCCACATGGCCAGCACTGGACAGTCCAATCCCACTCTATCAACAATGAGTTGCAGGTAGCTGTTGGCGCTGTCCCGCACGCGCCGCATCAGGGATGCTGCTCTCTTCCTGATCAATGCGACGAAGCTATGACTATGTCATAAATCTTATATTTTGCAAAGTTTGCGCCTAGGATTAGAATGAATGGAATAAATACATCATGAAGATGTTAAGTTATTATCTGAATTACATGTTAAGCATTCGTTTAACTTATTGAAGCTAATTGAACAGATGTCGTCTTATTTGAAGCGCGAAAATTAATCCCGAATACAGTTGCTGGCCGTAATCCCTCTTGTGACCGATTACTTGTCACTCTAAACCGCTCATGTGCACGAAACATAAATCTTAAAGCGCTTTTATGCTTTAAAGGATATAACTAACATTTAACTATCCTCATATTAGTGGTTACTTAATTTGAAAATTGATAATTAAATAAAGCTATTTGTTATTGGAAAAACATTACGATTAGACGAGACAGAATCTGTATGGTAAACTCAATTGATATTTAGAAGTAGTAATCGCCCGTGACTCCGTCCGCGGAATTTAAAAAATAAATAAATTAGTGCCCTGTGTTCTTCCAGGCTATATTCTCTAACCCAAATTTCAGCGAGATCTGTAGATACCTTCTAAACATTCGCATTTATAATATTATTAAGATAAATTCTTTTAGCAAACTGTCATTTATCGTTGCTCTGTTCCAGAAGATTTTTTTTTAATAAATATAATCATGCAGCGCTTAAAGCGCTTTATTATAATATATCAAACATCCCTAAATAGCTCGTATCAAACCATTCTTTCGCTCGGCGGCATCATTACAAAAGCTCTATTTGATTGACACTCGACAACAATTGCAGCAAGTGTAAAAATTGTCAGCCGCAGCTATCGAACATGAGATCCCTTTTTCATTTCGGTTAAACCAAAAAAAATATACAACGCATAAGAAATTTAAGGACCAAATGTAGAAGCGAATCTATTGTAACTTAACCAACAAATGTAAGAATAATATGAAGATCTTCAATGTTTATTAAATCCAAAAATGTAATCTTACTATTATTATAAAAGCGAATGTATGCATGGATGGATGGATGTTTGTTATGTTAGACATTAGCAAGAATCCTTTGGCGCGAATAGCGCGCTTTTGTTATTAAGTCAAATGACCGATTGATCAGTGAGAGGACATAAACGTTGACATTTTAATAAGGCTGGTGCTACGCCGATACACCGGCACAGTGTCGGATTTTCTTACAAACAGTGAGAAAGTAACTACAAAACGCTTGTATGGATTGAATATTTGACATATAGAACATAGTATGTAAGAACAAATAGGCTACTATATTTTAATTCTGCTCGGACTGAGTCGCGGACAACAGCTAGTATATAATCATTACAACATAAGACAGTTTAATTTTGTAATCGAAAAAAAATAAACAAAAGTGAAATTGTTTTTATTTTTAATCAAATAACATAAATCAATGTTAGTTTCAAAACAAATATTAATCTTGTTCAGTCTCGGAGTAGCGTCTACAAGCGTGTCAAAAGCATTTGCTAAATTACAAATGTTTCGCATCGTACAGACGGAAAGGTTAGTGAAAATCTCTTATATATAAATAGTACTGAAGTTTCACCTTTTATATTTCATATTAATACAATTAAGGATCACTCCTAAACAAGTTTGAAGTGTTTCATTTTAATTTGTAAAATCTGGATGACAGAGCTTTGCTCGGTATTTTTTTTTAAATTGTGTTTTTTGGAAATTATATTTAAGTACGTATTTACTAATAAAATGATGAAATTTGAATAATATTTTTCGATCTTACCGATAGAAAAAGTTAATTTTATTTTAAGTTGATTATCGATAAAACACGAATAAAATGTTATTTACTAAAAATGATTCCAAGCTAGATCTATTTATCGCCCCCGAAACCCCCTATATAGTAAATTTTATGAAAATCGTTGGAGCCGATTCCGAGATTCCAATTATATATATATGCTTATTTGAAGATACAAGATTAATTGAACAAAAAAAAAGAAATTTTAATGTCATTGTCTATGGTACGTTGATTTTGCAAGCGTACCTAATTGTGGAATCATTTATTTTTATCTCCTGTATTCTAGTTATAAAGATACGTTTATTTACCACGCCATAACTGTGTCCAAGTCAATAAGAAAAAAATTAACTAATATTATAAAAGCGAATGTTTAGATGGGTGGTTGGATGTTTGGTTTCAAACTATTCTGTAGTTGTACGGATCTTGATGAAATACATATAAAGCATAGTCTAGAAGCACACATAGGCTACTAAGTTTTTTTTTAATTTGCGCGGACGGAGTCGCGGGTGACAGCTAGTAAAGCATAAAATTTGATTTAACTACAAGTAAAAGTCGTTAATATATTAATGTCTGTCAGTGATGTTATTGAAGCGTGGATTGTTGTTTTTTTTTATTTTATTTTTAATAAACATCTCTAAGGAATCACTGCCACTATAAAATCAAATGTTATAATTTACTCGCATCGTTTATGATCTTCGTATGAATCAATAGCTGTGTTCGTGTCTCGTGAGCAATTAAGTCGAGAATTTCAATAGTAGGTACAATTTACAAGCTTATAGCGTTTAAAAGAAAAAAAAACAGATTAGTTTTTTTTTCTATTTTTGCCTTCAAGAAATCAAGGAGCAAATATAAGGCTGATTTTTTCTTCTAGAAAGATTAATAGTATTTTTAGACATTATTAGTTAGAGTCATTAGGCGCGAATGACGTGCTTTCGTTACAAAGTCCAGTGTCAGAATGAATAGTGGGAGGACATAAACGTCGACATTTTAGTAAAGTTAGTGTTGGGTCAATACACTGTCACATTTTCGGATTTTCTTCCTATCAGTATATACGTAAGTTTATAAAGCCTTGCGATCGCTTTTCTTAATTAATCTTCTTTCCTATTGGACAGTGGTTCTGGAAGTAGCTCAAGAAGAAGTATCTGGAATTTCTTTAGGAATTTCTGCTTTA
The DNA here is from genome assembly GCF_000836235.2 of Papilio xuthus. Taxonomy (NCBI): domain Eukaryota; kingdom Metazoa; phylum Arthropoda; class Insecta; order Lepidoptera; family Papilionidae; genus Papilio; species Papilio xuthus. The sequence goes on from NW_013530935.1 coordinate 5,609,076, forward strand.
AATGTATACTACATAATTTTGCTATAGCTTGTCACTGGCGCCATACATTTAACACGTACGAGTCTGGGGATATGGCGTCGCGAACTTAACTGGAAGCGATCTCGTGTTGAGGTTATGAGTCAACTGGGCGATGTATGCCGTAAAGCGCAATATCCAAAGAGTGGAAATTGCAGATATGTAAATAGGTATTAAATAGAACACAAATCTATGCAAGAATAGTTCCACTTATTAAGTATAATAATAATGAAATTAGTATATAAAAGGAATTTACATTTTAATAAGTAAAATTTCTAGACTATTTTTAACTCTTAATAAGCTTCGTAATTAAGAGTAACGTAAACACAATACTTTTTAATATTTTGCAATATTATGTAAAACGGTTACAATATCTGCACGTCATATGTCAAAAAGTTAACACTGCCAAATTAAATAGGTATAAAATTCATTAACCTTACTTTATCGTGTCTGTATTTTATTCTTTGCTTGCTAAGGAGTAAAACTTATAATTGAATTTCCGTTAACTATACCCTACTGACTGTTAAGACTCGGTCATAACTCGCATATGCAGTAATTCAAGACCTTTGTCCAACAATGTAACGGTATAACTCACTCAAGAAATGAACTTAATGCACAATTTCATATGTTTTTAATACCTCGGATTATATTAAACTAGCTGTCGCCTGCTACTCCGTCCGCGCGGAATTTAAAAAATACGTAATTAGTAACTTATATGTAGCTGACTGTGTTCTACGTCTATGCCAAATTTCAGCGAGATCCATGCAGCCGTTCCGGAGATACCTTCAAACATCCATCCATCCATCCATCCATCTAAACATTAGCAATTATAATATTAGTAAGATAATTCTTATCTTACTTCGAATGTATGGATGGATGGATGTTTGTTAAAAGGTATTTCCACAACGGTTTTACGGATCTCCATGAAATTTGGCACACATGTAGAACATAGTTTGGAAGAACACAGGCTACTACAATTTTTTTTATTGTGCTCGATTCGCGGGCTACAGCTATTCAACTCTGCACTCAATACTAAGCATAAAGAAGCTCATTGGATTATAAATCGTAAATTCGATTCAGGAATACCTTTAAATATATATATCTGGGACAAAAAATACGGAAGAAATATGTCATCTACCATAATACTGATAAATGTGACTAACCTATCTCTTGACCGGTCATAAAACAAAGAAAATACGAAGAATTATGGAGTCGAAAATCAAGAGGCCATACCCGATAAGAGGTTTTATTTAGTTTCAGTATACGTACGAAGCACGTATTTTTTTGCAGAGATTATCGGTTTGATTTATTGTATGTAACTCTGTGATTTATTCTTCAAGTTTGTGTTTAGAATTTGGGGGATATAATATTAGTATCGATGTTTTCGACCAATGAGGTAATACTCTTCCTGGGGACCTAGTACGAAAATTATGAACGTATTCGTAAAGCACAAAATTTGAGAAAATATGTATGTGATTAGGCGTTTTACTTTACACCCGACAGGGGGCGCTGTACAAATTTAACAGACGTTTTATCAATCTTGATACTAAGAACACTTTCATTATTCTATCATCTTGAATTTTTATTATTAAAAAATGTGTAGAAAGTAAAAAAAAAATATATTTCACTATGTTTATCTGTGCTTTACGCGATATAATTAAAATAATATAATAAATCTATCTGGATTAATTAAAGAAAAACAGTTATTAGGTACTAGGGTAGCATAAGACATGTGGACAGTAAGAATTTCTTCCTTGACGCGCTGCACACAGGAAGCGGACTCGGTATTTCAATTAAAATCATTTATCTTCCGCAAACGCGAAAGATGGACGTGCCACTGTAATTGCGGCTCCATATTGTACTATTACTACGATATAAATGAAACACAATAACATATACTCAGATCAGACAACAGAGATCGGAGGGTCTATTATGAATACTTACATTACAAATGTAATGCAAATTTTATCGATGATGTTACGATATTTATTCCCAAAATTTTCGTGCTAGACCCACTTATGAATATAGCCTTAAAAGTATTGCTTGAGCCTTGCCCGGGACTTTTCGTATTTTGCATGTACTCAAAATATTATTCTCTAAGGTGAGTAACACCAGGAACTAATTAAATATTACAATGATAAGAATAAAAGCTTTCCACAAAAAGTACAAAGGACTTCAAACTGAACTAGAAAATTATAACTTCCTAACTCAGGTACCGTACGTAGAAAACGTTGTGCAACAAAAAAACTATAAACGCTTTAATCGATTTTCGACTATAACCAAAGGGAATAAAGTCTGTTTTACAATGTGTTTAAACGTAACGGCTACTCGGTGACTCATCGTAGTACTCAACCAGTGATGTGAAACACTCGATTAATTATTCAACAAACTTTCTTTGTAATTCGAAATGTTTCCCTTTTTTTTTCTTTGAACGTGCTAACTGAAAACACATTTCTAAAGACAAATAAACTTTTTGTCTTTGAAAATGATGAATGTTTTCATTTTAATGTCAACGAACGATGCTAGTTTGTATTAATTAACTACTGGAGAGTTTAAAACTGTTCTTATGTTTAGTTATTATATCTGTGGTGCATTTAATTATTATTTATTCAAGCACTCATAGGATTAAATTGCTTTATTTCATCGTCAACTTAGAGTTTAAATTAATTTTCTTTGTAATTATAAAATGTTCGCACAGCCACGTTGCGGAATGTCCTCGGCGGTATTTCCAAACCGCTACGACTTAGGGTCCTTCAAGAAGCGAGTGTATCACCATCTCAAAGGCCGGCGACGCATCTGCGATTCCTCTGGTATTGCAGATGTCTATGGGCATCAATGAACACCTCGGTGTTCCCGCTGCTCGTTTGCCCCCTTCTTTTATTAAAAAACAAATTCCATGTTGTACACTTATTATGAAAAAATTTGCTCTTTTAACAACTGATTGTGGCAGTAAGTGTACTTTAATCGTTGGACGTAAATTGTCTATTATTATTGTCTATTCCTATTAATAAAAGGGTTTGCATTGTTGACATGCGCAATAATTAGTACGTCTTCTAATACTGGGTTTGCGATTTAAAAATAGAAAACGTCATGTTGTGTGTCATTATGTATGTAATCGATAGGGTTTTAGCTACGTAATGATTAGTTATATAAATGGGGATTGTAAAAATGTAACTTTTTTCCAGTTTTTAAACAGTTTTTAACTGTGTAATTGACGCTTATGTCGTGCGATGCGATACATTTTTAATACACTTCTGAAAGACAAATTGTCTGTACGTGGAGCTCGGAATTTTTTTACCATTTCTTCTAAATATGACAACACATAATGGTTTTGGAATCATCATCATCATCATCAGCTCACTATACGTCCCTACCGAGGGGCTCGGAGCCTACCCTAAGTCATGGGTGACTTAGGGTAGGCTCCGAGCCTTTTGGTTTATGGAATAAGTGAATGGTGATTTTTTCAATTATTTTTTGGGAATAAAAATATGAATTAAAAACTTTGTAATATACACTATTTCAGTCAACATTTACACATAATATAATTATGAAGTAAGCAATGTGGCCTAGTCCATTATCTAACAATATTGTATTGCATTACATTTAAATATTATCGACATTTTTATTAATTGTTAGTTTTTTTAATATTTCCTTATCGATATACTGAACATCCCTAGTTGGTAAAGGGTGACCGCCGCGGTGTCGCCGCGGTAACAGGGGGCGTTCCTTAAATTAGGGTTGTCGAAACAATTTTTCTTTGGTCCTTGAATAAAAAATTAAATCTAGCTTAACTTTTGCTAATGCGTTCTCTATTATGGGCTGGATATATTATCACTAGCACAAACACTTGGTTTCGTATCTACAGAGTGACTTTGCAGTTTATTTATAAAAATTGTTCCATAATATTATAATAACGTGGCATATAATGTTTTACATTCAATATAATTGTGTAAAAGTAAAATAAAATTGTGAAAAAGAAAAATAAATATATCAATAGGATTTTAGCTCGTTGTTGCAACCCTATCGCAATGAAATGTCGTTAGGGGGAATATTTGCTTGAACGTAGATCCACACGTCCACTATTCCGTGACTTTCTAGCTAATATAAGTTTAGATAGTTCTAATAAGATTTTTTTTCTTTTTTCGTAGCTATGTTTCCGAAGTTTTGATACTATAACATAAAACAATCACTGGCAGGAAAGAAGAGAAGAAAGAAAAAAATGAGATAAGATTTTCTTATAAGTCTCCTGTCTTCTCAATCAATTGCAGTCCAATTGCGAATATATGTAATAACTAGCTGTCGCCCGCGACTCCATCCTCGCGGTTTTAAAAAAAACTAGTTAGTAGTCTGTATGCCAAATTTCAGGGAGATCCATAAAGCCGTATCAGAGATACCTTCAAACAAACATGTATCGATCGATCCAAACATTCACATTTATAATATTCGTCCGCATGGAATTAAAAAAAAAAACTTAATTAGTAGCCTATGTATTCTTCCAGAATATGTTCTATATGTTTTCCAAATTACATCGAGATACGTTCATCCGTTCCGGCGATACCTTCGAACATACATCCATCCAAACGTTCGCATTTATTATATTAGTAAGAGTTAAGATTTATAACTATTACTAATATTTTAAATACACTAGAGAATGTCGATGTAGAGTAATAAATTTATTACATCACGTCCTAATGTACCAGGACAGAAGCAGTTACAAGACAAATGTCACGTCAACTATTGTCCGTCCCCTTTCTCTTTACCTAGGGTTTAAATAAACACATGTAATGCAAATTATTTATGGTCAATTATGTCCTGCATGGATATTCTGCAAGAAAAAGGGTCGTCTTAATTTATTCTCAGTGGAGTCGCCCTGTCTATATAAGAATTAAAATATTCACGTAGCCATTAAAACTGTGCGAATAAAATTTTATCTTCGCAAAGATTTAAAATTCTAATAAAAACTCCTTTATGCATTTAAGACAATGTTGATCTATGTAAATTATAAAGAATTTTCTGCATAAATTTACGACTTAAGAGTACTACAAGAATTGTTAAATGTTCGATTCTTTTTTCTAAATTTAATACCAAGACTTGTTGCCACTCTAGACATGGATCTTCATCAGCTATACGTCCCCACCGATGGGCTCGGAGCCTACCCTAAGTTAGGGGGGACTAGGCCGTAGTGAACCACGGCGGCCAAGTACGGGTTGGTTGACTTCACTGACATCTTTGAACTTCTTCTCAGATATGTGCAGGTTGCATTACGATGTTTTCCTTCACCGTAACAACGTCGGATAAATGTACATATGTAAATCGGAAATCGAAAAACACATTGGTAAATGTCGGAACCAAACCCAGAACCAGCAGATTGCAAGTCAAGTGCTTGACTCCTGAGCCACCGACGCTTAAAACATAAACTTGAAACCATAAAAACAAATCTAACAATTCAACAAGACAACTCCAATCATTTTTAAAGTCATGTTGATAACTAATAACTAAACAAATCTTTGGTCGTAACTCAACAACATTGTATTCAAAGAATAAAGGTAACATCACTATTGCATGGACATTACGTCCGAAGAGTAACCGTGTCGCATTTTATAGAACTAGCTTTTAGCACATAAATTCTATATTTTATGACCTAGAATTAATGCTTCCAGCTCATTATGGGGCTATTCTCAGACAGGGGTACGTTTGTGGGTCAAGAAAGAGTTATTGTGTGAATCTTGAATGAATATAAAGGGTTACTTTGCGAAGGGTTAGTTTTTGTAACATTGTAATTTAAGATAGCATTCTATACAAAATGGACGTGTTTTGTCTAATTATTACTCTATTTTATAAATTACTAGCTGTCGTCCGCAACTTCGTCCGCACAGAATCAAAAAAACTTAAGTATTCTGTGTTCTTCTTGACTATGTTCTACATCTGTCCCAAATTTCATCAAAATCCCTTCAAACAAACATCCATCCATCCAAACATTCGCTTCTATAATGGTATTAAGATGGCGATGAAAGGAATTGTTTACGTAAATGCAACGTTCTTTTAGTACGATATTTTAATTTAAAACACGTGAAATTCATGTTTCTCTAAGGTTAGTCAAAGTATACCATAATTTCAATACGTAGATGTAAAATATTTCTAAATATTTATATAACTTTAAAAATAGTAACAAGGAAGTATACATAAATATACTTATAGCTTTTTTAATAACAGAAGCAAAATTCACGAATGAAATAGAACGAGACAATTATACAAACAAGAAACGATGAATAGCATACATCCATTGCTACAGCTTATTATCATGTTTAATAAACATTGAAACATTGTTGGTTATTGCAAAAACTGGTTTGGTTACATCAAACTATCACCCTACTAACCCCTGGAATGAAAACTTACAAAAAAATCAACAAAAGACTACAACCAGAATTACATTTTAATAATCTTGTCCAAATAAATGAACGTATTTTTATAGTCAATATAACTACTTGAATTGTGCAAAACAACGATGGGAATGAAGACAATTTTGATATTATTTGGATTTTGTAGTGTTGTAAAATTATAAATTGATGAAAGTTTAATGCTGAGAATTTTTGCTCGTCCATTTGGATTTTTACTATGTGAATGTAATAAACACATGCCATTAAAAATATCAGTTGTTATAAAATATTTTTACAATGATCAAGCTGTAAATACAATACGAGGTACTAAAGACGAAAAAACAAATGAACACTCGCCATGTGTTAAAGTTAAATAAACGTACCCAATCATCTTTGAGTTTCTTATTTAAGAATCTTGATAAATAATGTTTTTAGTGACTCACAATGGAATAAATTTTACCCCAAAAATTTCCCATATTTTGGAGTAATAGGGAAACTTTTTGGTGCAAGCTTTCTATGCATTGAATTGACTACTGTTGAATTTTATTATTTTTTGTGTGTACTTATTCATGATAGTCTTTGACAATTCCATTCATTTTTTTGTCTGTTATTATAAAGTTTAATGATCTAAATTTAACGTCCATTAAAAGAGTCCGTTACGATGACAAAAATTAAAGATCTTATTTCACACCTCTAAAACGATTAACATTCTACAACAGAAGAACAAAGACAGCACATCATTAAATCCAAAATGGTCAAATAATGACCATGAATAAATTATTAAGTGAGATAAGGGATCGAAATGGGGTCGCACCTAAATCACAATGGGACCCTAAAGGATCCCTCAAGGAGATGTTTTAGGACCACTGTTATATTGTATGAAATTGTATCACAATACGACGCCAGATTGATGGGCATAAGTGTTTTGAATTGTATTTATTATGGCACTGCTATTAATTGTTTCTCTTTAACAGTTGACAGTAACATGTACGTTTCTAAAGAGATTGTTCAATATGAATTTAATATTATTTTTGAATAGATAACACTTATCCAAATATATCAGTCAGAATTCTTGAATTAAAAGCACAAACTTAAATTGCTTGAAAAAGAAATAGAAAGAGATATTAAAGACTTTAAAGTAAAGACAACAAAATTTCACTGTGGTAGACGCCAAGTACAATAATATCTGTGGCACAAATAGGCTGGGTAGATTCGTCGGCAGCGGTCGCTTCGCTATTACGGCGAATTCAGAAAGCTTGCAAATGCAAATAAAAATTATGACAACCAAAATTAAGATAAATATACTCGTACCGGCTTGTAAACTTTAAATGCATAGTGTTCATAAAAAATGTTTGATGTTGGGAGACAAATTGAAATGTCCCAATTCAAAAGAAGTCTATTTTTTCTCAGAATCGCTAGAGGTATATAAAGGAATTCCAGCTACAAATATTAAAGAGGTTGATCCATGAGTCACAATGCATATTGATCTAAAGAGAATCTTAATCCTTTAGGTCGATGACCTTACAAAGGGAATGAAGCACGTACGTAGTTTTTTTATCGACTACAACAAAAAGATAGCACCGCACTAGTTCACAGGTCATAATATATTCAAAATATGCATTGTACGATGCTCTTTTGTCAAGTGACGTATTTAGACAATGACATTTTGATGATGAAGATCACCATCTATTTACACGCATCAAATTTAATACGGTTTATGAACAAAAAATTGGACAATAGACTATTGGACCTTTTTAATACAATGCTGTTGGTAGTACGAACACATAATTTTGTTTACGCATCATTAAATTCGTGATTAGATCTGTGAAGAGCTTGATCAAGATTTTTAATGATCATTAAGATATGGTTCACGTGAGAAGATTAGAACTTGTACAAATGTTGGCTCAAATGTTGGCATATCTTTTGCCAAATGTAAAACATATATCGTAGGTAATCCCAACTTTAATTTAAGCGAGCAACAAAGCGTGCCGGACAATGGTTGGCTATAACAGCATATTCACGTAGACTACGCCCGTACTCTTTTCTTACACACGGACACTATTTGTTTCTTCCGTACTATAAACTAGTGGTGTGATCATTTTAATATCGACAGAGATTTTACAAACGTAAATTATCTCCACAGCACAGACAGAAGGTAGACCATAGAAACTACCAAATGGAAAGGTCCATCAGACGCTAGAAAAGTCGGCAGACCAAAACAGCGTTGGAAAGGTGATAGAGTCCAAGAGGTGGGAAGAAATTGGATAAAAATATCACCAGACCATTCCACTAAATACAGTAATTAGGAACTTTTTGGGCCTTTAATGGATAGAAGTGATAACCAGACCAAAGAACATTTTATTTTTTTATAATAAATATATAATCATGTCCTTTATTTATATAAATTATCTTCTCCTTTTTACCCTTTTCTTATTAGAAAATTACGAAAAGAAAACTGCTAACTCTGAAGTATCGTAGGATGAAATCTTGCGGGAGCTTCAGACGATTATCATCTTGGAAATTTATCTTTAATTCCTAAATCTTTATCGAATATTCTTCGTTCTACACTATCCCATCTCTATCAGGATAGCAATAAGCTTACCACTGAAAAGAATATTATTTACGACCGACACAACGGAGGTAATATTTAGCGGCGAGTAAAAATTTGTACGTGTCCCGCGGATATGTCCTCATAAATTTCCTCTTGTAAAAGCTCGCTAATGGCATTTGCAATTGTGTATCACATATCTACGGAAAAGATTTCTTACAAATTGTATAGAACGTGAAAATAGATAAATATTTTTAGAATGAATCTAAGATTGCTTTTAGCTTGTTAAAGGTTATCGCTGACTTCTTTTATTTATTATGTTAAGTAAATAAATTGCTAACGTATTTAAATTTCAACTTTTCGTTTTTTCTTCTACTTCTAGTGCCTGTTCAGTCTTGAAGGTTGGCTGCTTACTTGAAATATTTGGTTCTGTCAATTGCGAGGCGAAACAGTTCCTCCGCTAGTTTTTTACTGCAATTAAATTTATCCCAAAGAATTTTCTTTGATCTTTACGGTTTTCATTTCGATTTAATAACGCCTATGGATATCTGCAAAGCCAAAGGAACTGCAGATGCGTTGCTGGCCTTAATGGGAGGTGTTCGTTCTTTTCTTGAAGGCTCCTAAGTCGTAACTGTTAGGAAATACCGCTGAGAGCAGTATTTCCTAACAGGTATTCCACAACGCGGCTGTGCAATGAAAAAGGTCATATCAACGTATTAATATATATAATCAATGACAAGGTACCGAACTAAAAGCTTTAATTAAAGCCGTATCCAATTCGAATGAAATCTGTCGCGACCGCAGTTAATATGTGAGACCGCATTGGGGCGCGACAATGTTGCACAGCACCGTCGCGTCCAAAAATTAAATTAACGAAGACACGTCGCTGAAATGTATGATGTAAAGTTACTAGAAGAGACAATACTAAAGTACGTTAGATTTTTCGATCACATGACCAATTAATATCACGTGGGATCGTGGAAGAACGTGGGCTTACCAACTACTACTAACTACTGATAGGATGAAAATACAGAAATGAGCCATTGTATCGACTCAACACTAGCCTTACTAAAATGTCGATGTTTATGTTCCCTCACTATTTATTCTGACACTGAACTTTGTAATGAATGCACGTCATTCGCGTCAAAGGATTCTAACTAATAACGTCTAAAACTACCAACCACCGAGCAAGCACACCCACCACAACAATTGTGCAAAAAAATATGTATTTTTGTAAGGAAAAACAATTAAAAAAGATAATTTGGACGAAATAGAAATCAAAATCATCCTGATTCATAATATTGACTAGAAGAAACATTGAAAAAGATCCTAAAATAAATACTAATTACAATTCATTAACACTAATAATTGTAGTTGGTTAGTTCCTGTTTAAAATAGTACAACAATTTTTATTAGTATATCCAGTAAGGGTACACTATATATCTCTGTACGTTGTGCAATAAAGTGCAAATATAGACTATAAAGTCAGGTTAATAGGTTCGATGCACCGCCCGGCCACTGCACTGATAACGTTGACAAATTCTTTATTATACGAGGAGTTTTCGAAGTACTTCTATGTGTAAGCATTACATAATCAGACCATTGTTCATGATTTTCTTTACTTTGAATGTGATGTTACCCAAAGGGCCTAGCACGAATGTGACAATCACCATCGTATCGTCATCGACAAAATAGTATTCAAATTTATGTAGCTATGGGACGTAAATTATACCAAAAATCTGATACTAATATTATGAATGTAAATGTTTGGATGGATGGATGGATGGATTGAAGGTATCTCTATCTATCAGAACGGTTTCATCGATCTCGCTGAAATTTGGCATCGATGTAGAACATACATATATAGCTTGGAAGAACTCATATGCTACTCATTAAGTTTTTTTTTAATTTTGCACAGTCGAAATCGCGGACGACAGCTAGCTTCAACATAATTGACGATGTCAATACGAAAGCGCCTATTGATAATATTCGTGCTAGGCCCAAGTAATAAAACTTTTGCATCGATTACAATTATTATTTTGTAATATCTTTGTTTCATAATAGGCATTATGTCACGTTTGAAGGTAAGGAAAGTCTTTCTCTATTTTTCTGTTCTTTCTAAAAGACAAAATCTCTTTCTTCACCTTAGTTAATAAGACGTAAGTTAATAAAACGGTCGTATTACTGACTTAAAGAAGCATTTCATTTTAATCGAAGTAATTAAAGAATTACAACTTAACATTAGAATGTTAATAAATAAAAGTGTCACGATGCAATCTACTCTAAAATATTTCTTCGTATCTCCCGACCTACCCTAACAAGAGTCGACTTAAGTAAGTCGACTCTGTTTTTATAGTTTCAGTAATAAAATATTACACGTCGACTCTAGTCGTTAATCCATTGTGATAGTACGAAGAAGCAAATGTACAATGACTAATACATAGTAGAGTTCAGAGCCAACAGTACATTAGCCAAGTCTTTGTTACCTTGATTTGTTGATGTACTCTAGTTTTATTGTTTTCTTTAATAGAATTGAAATTTTGAACGCTAGGGAAACTTTATTTGGACACACAGAAAACATAGTATTATTTTTTATAAGGCGCTAAACGGATATTAATTAAACTAAAATCAGCTCACTATAAGTCCCCAATGAATAGGCAGTAACCAACAACAATGGCCCAGTGAGGGTTAGTTGACTTCACACGTATCTTTTAATTTCTTCGCCGATATGTGCCGGTTGCTTCACGATGTTTTTCTTCACCGTAAGAACGCCCGATTATGTAAATCTAAAATTGAAAAACTCATTTGTTTCTAGCAGGATTTGAACTCAGATCTGCAAATTACAAGTCTAGTGTTTAACCACTGAGTCACCGACGTTTCTATGTACTGGATACATACTTTTAAATATATGAAATATACATAAAATACCTTATAAGGTAATATTTATACATGTTAGATTTAATATCGCAAGTAGTAAAAAGGATAAAATGTTTTTATTATTCGCGCAAGACACGGCGTTTTGAATAAGCCATATTGTGATAAAAGTCTGCCTCCTAGTTCTTTTAATATTGAGATTGACTACAATATTGTTGCAACTAAATTTCACAATATTTTCATAAAAAAGTTTATATTATACTAGTTGTCGCCTAAGTCTCCGTTTGCGTGATTAAAAATAAATATTACCCATTTTTATTTAATATCGCCATTCCAATTCATAGAGGAAATAACTGAAACATATTCAATTGTAAATCTTAACTAGCTTAACAAACACATTAAATTAATATAGTGAAATGATCTTCAGTGTGTGAAAGAGACAGATACAGAGTAAGAAAGAGAAATATAATTCTGTAGACACACTCCTGGGGCACACACTCAAAGGTGAGCCTGGAAATAATTTTGCGACAATCACCTTCGTATTTTGTCGATGACGATACGATGTTTCGTTCGTTCGATGTTACAAATTATTCGTATTAGGCCCACTGATTTGCAATTCCTTCGGTGCGGATGGGCGACGATGATACTCTTTATTTTCCCCCTTTATTTATAAAAAAAATAACACATTACGTTAGTAATAAATCACAGATTCAAAAAGGGTTGAAGCTAATTTTAATATAATCATGAACGTTAACGTACTAAAATAAAAGCTGCACGTCAGATAAGCATTATGTAGCGTGGGTTTCTAGAACTAAAATCTACGTTTAAAACGCATTGTTATCTCAGTTTTGTTAAAGATAATGAAAGGGATGTCGATATGTTTTATAGAGAAATGTTGGTCTCAGAAACCCACGGTTAGCGGAGGTAATGGCAACGATTTACATCAGGTATTGCTAATACGAGGATGGCGTGGTGCTTTTATTGGTATCTACCATCGTATGCAAAGTACCGCCCACCATAACCGTGGAAATTGATGTTTTTACCAACGTATGTGTAGACATCAAAAATCATTTGTTTTGTTATGACATTTTATAATTATTGTTTTTCTGTCTCTAAAAAAAAACAAGAGTAAAACTCCACACATCGTATAACCGATATAAAATTGTTGCATGCTTACTTGCTCTACCTGATTTCATTTTTGCAAGAATTTTTAAATATAACGGCTGAATAGATAGCGATGAAATTTGGCTTACGTATAGAACATAGTCTGGAAGATCATATAGGCTACTATTTTTTTTTAATACCGCGCGGACGGAGTCTCGCGCGACAGCTAATAACTAAATAAATATTATCACAGACTACCGCGAACAATTTTCTAAAACAGACACATCAAAGATGTAACAATATGACTGAACTTTACTTAAGTAGTTGTATAACATTATTAAGTAGTCATGTATTGTGTATGTTCTCAAGAAAGTTATGTTAAAAATCTATTAAAATGTGATAATTTGTGCGTCATAAGCGATAATAATATGCTAATGGTTAACAACGTTTACGCGCCAACGTCTCTCGACAAAGGGCAATAACTACTATGAATATTTGTTTCAATCGTCTCGAAAGCTTTGACCTATTTAAAGTCACGAACTCGCGGCTTAAAGCTATTAAACGAATAGATAAGGAACGAACATTTTTTTTGCTGAGTGAATGCGAGTTTAGGTATAACCAGACAGGCTATATGATAAGTTATTAGTAGATGTAAATGGTTTTATACAATTTTTAAACAGTTTTTAAATACTTAAGGTACCAGTATATCATAAATAAACAGTAGTGTGATATATTTTTTATAAGTTAGAGCGTCGGTGTCTCAGGGGTCAAGCACCTGACTTGCAATCTGCAGGTCCTGGGTTCGAATCCCGCCATGTACCAATGTGTTTTTCGATTTCTAATTTACATATGTACATTTATCCAACGTTCTTACGGTGAAGGAAAACATCGTGATGCAACCTGCACATATCTGAGAAGAAATTCAAATATATGTGTGAAGTCAACCAACCCGCACTTGGCCACCGTGGTTAACTATAGCCTAATCACCCTTAACTTAGGGTAGGCTCCTAGCCCCTCGGTGTAGACGTATAGTGAGCTGATGATGTGTGATATATTTTTGGTTGTCTTTCCCTTTATTTTGCTTCAATCTTAATCCTTTAGTTTACATAATAATAGCCGGTTTCTTATTTTCTAGCTCGTAACATAATTATTAAAGTAATTCTTTTCCTGTATTTTAAAATGTACTAACCAATGGTCTAGTCTTGTAAGCTTTTGCTAGTTTATAAGAAAGAAAATACTTACCATGAGCTTCTGATACCAAATCTCCGTTTAAGACATATATCTGTTTTAAACAGTGATTTTGGTGTCAGAAACCTACGGTTAATTATGCAAGATACAATTTTAAATATTGTATTTATCAATAATATGGATTTTATAGTAGTTATCCTCACCTGTAAACCGAGTGAATCACAAATGTATGACTCAGCATAGATATGCCTGATGAAATACTACGACTAGGTCAATGACCATTTCACTGTACAATATCACCGCATACACGCAACTGAGATTAAATGTTACGTCATTTATACATAAACTAGCTGTCGTCCGCGACACCGTCCGCATGGAATTAGAACAAAATAAGTAGCCTATGTGTTCTTCCAGACTATGTTATACATGTTTTCTAAATTTCATCAAAATCCGATGAGCGGTTACAGAGATGCCTTCAAACAAACATCCATCTATACTTTTGCATTTTTAATATTAGTAAGATGGACAGTTAATCGTATTAATGGTGACTTAACGTCTTATATTTGATTTTGCTTGACTAATAACGTTGCAAAAACATTTCGCAGCCGGTAGGATTCGAACCTACGCTCCCAGAGGGAATCTGATTTCGAGTCAGACGCCTTAACCACTCGGCCACGACTGCTGTGGAGGCTATGAGTAAATTGTAATATTGGTCTTAACCTTTTTAAGTATATGTAAAGTTAAACAATTACTAGCGATAGTCAGTCTCATCAATTTCAAGCCTAGATCCGTAGACATAATAACCTTCAGTTTTCGGTTTACGATTTATTCTGACTTCAAAATAATAAAAATATATTTTTATATGCGTCAATGAAAACTTAAGAAATAAAATAGCAACGGATTAAAAAAAACACAGTAAAGGAAAAGACACAAGTTTTACTAAAACATATTACATTATTTTTACATTACTAATTTTAAAACACCGCAAATACGTTCATACCACGATAAAACAACGTAGAGTCGAACCTTAAGGTTTCTTCCTGAAAAAAAAAAGAAATTAAAAACGTTATTAAGACAAATGTGATAACATCTCTAATTGGAACACATCACAATAAAATAATCTCCAATAAATTGATTAAAAACCAAACTAAACTTTTCAAAAACAATTCCGATAAATTTTATTATAATACTTATGAAATGCTAGCTGTCCCCACGACTCCGTCTACGCGGAATAAAAAATCTTAATTAGTAGCCATGTGTTCTTCCAGACTATGTTCTACATCTATAAAAAATTACAGCAAGATCCTTGCAGTCGTTGTGGAGATATCTTCAAACAAACAAGCATCAATTCATCAATCTAAACGTTCGCATTTATAATATTAGTAAGACGCCGTACGCGTGGAATTTAAATTTTATTAGTAACCTATGTGTTCTTCTAGACTATGTTCTAAATCTATACCAAATTACAGCAAGGTCCATCCATCCATCTATACATTCGCATTTACAATATTATTAGTAAGAATAATAAATACAATAGCTTTAAATCTGTAACCGGGTTATTACTGTGATTGCAAAAATCTTCGACCAAATGATAGAGAGGCAGGGACATAAACGGTGAATTGAACTCAAAACAATGGACCGTGACATTTTTAATCCGTTTACAGCCTCCGGCAATGACTATTGGAACAAAGAATCGTATTCAAATCCAAGTTTTTATTTCTTCAAATTGGTCAGTTTTGTTACAAAACTGATTCAGTTATGCGCTAGCGAAATATTCGATATTTTTTAATTCCTTTGTTACTTTTAATATGAAGAATTTTTATGTTATTCAAAAACTATTTTAAAATTCTTGTAAAATACGATAAAATATTTCAAACTGGATAAATTGGAATATCAAATAGTCTTTGTTATGTAATGGCCATCTATCAACATCATCAGAACACTTTTATAATATTATAAATGCGAATGTTTTAATGGATGGAAGTCTCTTTGAAGATATATCCAGAACGGCTGAACGGATACGGCTAAAATTTGGCATAGATATAGAACATAGTCTGGAAGGACAAATAGGATACTAATTAAGTTTTTAATTTTATTCGCGCAGAGGGAGTTGCGGGCGACTGCTAGTAACACTATAAAATCAAAGTACAATTTTAAATTTGTGCCATCCAATAACTAATAATATATAATGACCACACACTCAGTATTTTTTTCCAAACTCAATAAACACCGTTGAAAAAACTTTAAACAAGCTGTTACGGATCAACGTATCCCAATCTAAACAAAAAGGACTAACATCAAAGTTACCGCATTGCATGACTCACAAACGCTAGCGACATGGAACCGAATAAAAATGTTCCAAACGAAACAAGTGACGATTCAGCGACTAACCAAAACAACAAAGCATTCATTGAAAGCAATTTTGAACTATAAAATAAAGAAGTAAGAAACATAGAAGTAAACTTTAGTGTCATTTAAAATATTGTCAACAGCACCGTGGGTGGTGAGGATACTATAGGCGGTAGGTTTGCAAACAGACAAGCGATTTTCGATAATAAAGAAAAGGGGGGCGTTAACCAAACCCATACAAATATAGAAGCAAAAACTATAAAAGTTTGAATAGGCACGGACGCAACAGTAACTGACCTTTATATTGAGGACAAAGCATTAAACGGCACAGGAAAGTGTCCCGCTGCGAGCAAAGAAAGGGCCGCGGAATAAGTAACGTCTTCACCGCTGACCGCTCAGATTACTGTCCTAAAGGATTCCGTCAGGGCTGACACGACTAAAGAAATCGTCCAATATATAATATTCTAAGATTTTTATCCTTATTTAAAATTTATAAACCTCGAAAGATTTTTTTTAAAGAACCCAATAAGAAAAGGTTTTTACCAAGATTGGGTTTTCTGAATACATTTATTACTACAGAAGTTTAAGTCTATAAAATTTACATGCATTTCTCGTCTACCCATTTCGAGAGTAAACGAAAAACATCTAACATTATTTGCGATACAATTTAAATTTTTTTTTAATAAAGGTAATAAAAGGTGAAGCATACTATAGTGAATTTTGAAAATGTGTCAACCCTAAAAGCAACAACATCAACTGGTATTTATTTCGTCTCATTTGCACCGTACAATGCGTCTTTCGAGTTCTTTATCGATCCCCATTACATCTTCCACATATTATTTACAACCTTATACATTGTTAGTATTTTTATTAGTAGAAAACATTTTTAGTGGACCTTTTACTATTTTAACAATCGTAATTAGTTCCCGTCTGTATTGTCTGGCTCGTAAAGGATCGATTGTCGCCAGACTGTCGCTAATTTAGTTCCGTTGAAAGTCGCCTTGATAAATAAGTAACAACTGTGAAAGGAACAATCAATGGGTAACGTCTAAAAGCAACCGACAAACACAAATGGTAGCAAAATATTTAATGACTTTATTGTGATTTTCTGGTGTTCAACTACTGTCGAATCAATTATTTTGTATGAAATTATTATAATAATTATATTGTGAGTTTAATGAACCACCGATTATTTGATTTTGTTTGATTTTGGGAACATATCGCCCATTCCTTTAATACAGATCTAGGCATTTTTTTAACACCAAGGGGGCAAACGATCAGCGGGAACACCGTAGTGTTCATCGACGCCCATAGACTTCAGCAATACCAGAGGCACCGAAGATGCGTTGTCGGCCTATACGCTCGCTTCTTGAAGGACCCTAAGTCGCAGGGGTTTGGAAATACCTCCGAGGACAAACCATTCCACAACACGGCTGTGCGAGGCAAGAAGTTTCGCGCAAACCGCACGGTTGATTTGAGAGTTATGAATATGTTGTCTCCGATCAATTTGGAACAGTATGGCTGGTTCATTTAGTCATTGACTTTAGAAAACTAAAATAACAGAAGTATAATTACTTTATAACACAGGGTCTTGGCTCCTTGGAGAGTAGGAAAGTGTTGAGACTGTCCTCGCAATTGCTGTAGGCCCTACCGAAACCGAGGCCTCCTCCGATATACATGGGCCACCGCCGGTAGCCACGTAGGAAGAAGCCTCCGAACATACTGCCGATTAGGAGGCCCGTTACTGGAATAAAGCAGCGGAAAGGTTAAAAGTCATCTATTTAAAAGGTTAAAAGTCTTAAAGGAATAGAAATGTATAACCTATAGTTTGAGTTTGAAAACAATCTTAACCATTATTTTGAGGGAGGAGACCAAGATATGGTACAGTCTGAACCTGTCTTACTCGATTAGTACATTAGGTTATCATAAAGTTAGAACTTATGCGATAGATCATTTGCTGTACTTTCTCCCTTATTGTGATGCGATAAATTAGTGGGGTGTGTAGCATTCGTTGCGCTATATTTGGCTCTTTCACGTACCGACGCATGCTGCCGGTCCAAAGGTCTAACATCGACTGACCCCCCCTCTCCGGCATGTACTTGTACATGTCGTCTAAGCTCGTGATAAACAACACTACATTTATGTATACAGTACAGGGTGGAATCATAAAAATGTTACATATGTAATTTTACCAGTTTTGAGTGCGAAATCAGTGAAACAAGCTGAATATCTCTCCTCGAAGTCCCTTCTTTCAGATGTACTCATACCTGTCTTACGCCACAGAATACGCTCCAAGTTCACAATAACTCATGTCCGTTAAAAAATAAAATATACAACTAGCTTTATGTACAATGGTTACGAATTTATCCATACGTTAAATGAAGACTTAATTTTTAATTATTATAACACAAAAGAAATTTTGAAACTTTGACAATTGACAGCTTTTGCTTTGACTTTTATGTCTTATTTTTTAAATTAATTATATAAATTAAAAAGAGGTTGTTTGATTTTAAAGAAATATTCTTTTATAGGATTAATTCTGCATTTTGTCTGACGAGAGTGCAAGCCGGAGACCTAATTTTAGTAGTCTTTCCCTTCCTTCCCTTCTCTTATAAGTTATGGATGAGAAGGGGAAGTGGAACTATCGGAGGAAAGGAGGATCGGAGAATTCTTGTGTGCCTCTCCATCGATTAAAGATTGTCAAAGCTCGCTTCTCTATTTCGGTGAATTCAGGCCGCTCGCTCGTTTGCAAACTTATGATATAAAAAAGGGTCTTAACAGACAGACGGACGGACAACAAAGTGACCCTCACTTTCTGTCTGTCTCTCTGTGACGGCTAAACACTCACGTATATTCGTCCGGTGGCGGCACGGTATACGTGAGTATTTAGCTGTGTTTATAAATCAGTTTAGTATAATGTCTCACGAAAGTTTGAATAATTTGATCCTATAAGGGTTCCGTTTTCTTCCTATGAGGTACGAAACTCTAAAAATAAATTTATTCAAAATTCAACTATAATACACCGAGCCGTTACCATCATTCGGACGATCACCAAAAATAACACTAGTGAAATTGTGATCAAGCGATGGTTTACTCAATGTAAAAAAACATCTTAGCAACTAATTCAAGAGTAAATTAAATGTTTAATCAACCTAGTGTAAGAATAAGAATAAGAATAAATTTATTTCACAAAAAACACGTTAGAATAATATACAGTGAAGTATCTTGCAGACCCCGAACTAGGCTGAGCCTGTATCTCGGGGCCTAGGAGTGCACTAGCCATAAACAAAAAAAACAGTACGTACATATCATGTAAAACTAAGCGTGATATTATGAGATACAATTTGGAAAATAAGAAAATACATGAAGACATTAAACTAAGTAATTTTGAACTACTAATAATATCAAAGGATAGCATGTGTGTGTATGATTATGCGTGTGAGTATGTGAGAAAGTGTGTGTGTGTGTGTGTGTGTGTTTTAAGTTAGGTGCGCAGGTGAAATTGTTATTGGCTGGCGCAAAGAAGGGCTTCTGTGTCAAGGTAGGATAAGGACACAAGCCACTTTTTCACAAGGACCTTAACCTTTCCCGCTGTGTATTGGTGAATATTATGAATTTTACAAATATCATTATATATGCGTAGATGTATATAAGTGTGTTTACTAATAACAGTTACATTCTGTCTAATTAAATTAAAGCTCAAAGGCTCGCAGTAAGCTCCGCGGAGATTAAGAAGCTTTGTCTTGACAGTAATTCCCAAACATAATTAAACGCCTAATTAATTATTTCATTCAATTGATTAGTACTAATAATTGATTTTAATTGAATTATGATTAATGTACGTAAGTAAATAATACAGCTAACAACTGTCTCTTGTTTTCGACTTGTTACACTTCCCTTTTTTTTTCTTTCATCCTATGACTAATAAAGCGTATTTAAAGAGAATGTATTAGTATTATTATTTAGACAAATAAACAAAGAACAATTCGTGCTACTTTTTTTTCCAAATAACTGATAAATTAATAGAATTATAGACGAACAAACCAACATTGTCAACTGTACTCAGATCCCCTACCTTTAAGTTATTTTAGATTTACTGAATTTAACATATTATGAACATAAGCATTGACGAAGTTCCGTATTAGTTTAGGACATTTTCTTTAATGCACCTAATTAAAATAGTACTTATTTCTATACGTTTAACACTTTATTAATCTTACTAATATTAGGTATATGCGAATGTTTAGATGAATGGATGTTTGTTAAAAGGTATCTCCAGAAGACGGCATGGATCTCGCTGAAATTTGGCAAAGACGTAGAACATAGTTTAGACGAACACATAGGCTACTTATTTTTTTTTTTTAATCACGCGCAGACAGAGTCATGGGCGACCGCTAGTTTAGAAATAAATTTAATTTACTATTTAAACTCAAATCTGAAATAGTAATAGCTTTTTACAGTGTACCAGAATACTGTAAAATATTGGGTTAGTATGGAGCTCTCTTCGTCCTGATTACACTGTGACTAATATTCAGACAACTCAATCGCTACTAAATCAAATCTTGATAATAAACAATTCCAAAACCCCGGCAGACTAGTTAGTAATAGTGAATTTGTATACAAAACAGTATTGCTATCTCTCTTTTTCCTTTTAGGGAAGAAAGGGATGCCAATATTGTTATAACACAGGTGGAAATCCACCGTAACATAAGCTTGTTAGTGAAATAGGTGCCCTGTTTAACATTCATTGCGAACTCCGTTTAGAATTGATTTGCAGTCAGACGTAGACTAATCCGGCAATAGGATTAGTGGCAACCGAGTCTGTTATTAGAATCTAGTTTGATTGATTGTCATGACAAAGCGATAACCCCGGGCAGGTGTGTTACATACGAATCTTACTTCATTATCATATTAAAAATGTGAATGTTTGGATAGATGGATGGTTTGTTTGAAGGTATCTCCGAAACGGCTTAACGGATTTTGATGAAATTTGGCACACATGTAGAGCATAATCGGGAAGAACACATAGGCTACTTTTTTTTTAATTCGACGCGGACGGAGTCGCAGGCGACAGCTGCCATGTTATACATTTGTAAGTTTTTACGTTTGGTTTTATATTTCCCACTTTATAAATATCTACAGTTTCTTGTAATTGAAGCATCAAAGAATACGAAATGCGTTTTATTTCGACACTAAATTGAATACTTTATAATATGAATATGTGTTCTGCATCTAAATTACTCATCTTCTTGCTTCGTTCCGACTTCAAAATTATTGAATTTCCTGACATATAATTGTATCTATATCATTAGTTCGTATTCTCACCACCGCTACTAACCTTAACCTTCAACGCCAAAATGGCGGAAATCAAACAGGCACAAAATATCCCGGCTTATAGCATGTCCTTATATAAAGGTTAGAGATCGAAATATACATATGTGTGGCTACTGTTACGTACGTATTCAATGTACATCTTATCAAAGCGGTGAGCTAATAAATCAAGATTGACAGCCTTCATTACCTGCAGTCTGAATAGGAATTACTAGGGACACTGTATCGAGAAATGATTAAGCTATACAAACAGATATCTTACTAATACTATAAATGCGAATGTCTAGATGGATGTGTTTGCTAGAAATTTGAGACAAAGTTTGAGCGAATGGTGTGCTTTTGTTCTAATTCAAATGTCAGATCGATTAGTAAGAGGAAGTAAGCGTTGATATTTTAATAAGTCTAGTGTTGCGCTGATACACCGGCACAGTATCGGATTTTCTTCCTAACAAAAGATATCTTTAGAATGCCTGCTTAGGTCTCGATGAAATTTGACATAGATGTAGAACATACCCCTAGAATCTAGAAGAACACTTAGGCTACTAATTAAGTATTTTTTATAATAATTCGGCGTGGACAGAGTCGCGGAGAACAGCTGGTGTAACAAGATTTCGGTTCATATTCTGACCGTATGAACATAGTCGCCTTTGTTTCGGATATTTTTTTTTCATTAGGCGATGAAATTTTTTGCCTACTAATTCTTCATTATCATAATTTATATACTTACATGTCCAAAATTATTTAATATGCATTCATAGCTTTCCAATTTTCAAAATTAAAACGCAATTAATATTCCATTCATGTGGCTTACCCTTTTATATCAACCCACATTGTTTAATCATGAATATTTTCATGTTTGGTATGTTGAAAAAAAATCCAATAAAATTTAATGAAATCGGACATATAAATACGAAAGAACAGTGGTAGAGCCCGCTTTAACATCATCGCACTAATTGGCCCGGCTCACCCGGTGATATACCACGACCACACAGAAGACAGGCGTGAAGTGGAAGCAATTCCGCGTTTCGTCTGATGAGTGTGCGTCCCGTAAGCCTAATTTAGTCCTCTTTCCCTTACCACACTTTTTCTTATAAGGAAAGGATGGGAAGTGGAAGTGGACTTTCCGGAGGCATGGAAAGGGAAAATATTTTTTCTTTCTGTACATCCTCTCTTTCGTCGCTTAAAGGTAGGCAACGCTTATTCAATTATGTATGTCTATGGGCAACGGTCACTTCGCTATTTCAGTGATTTCAGGTGGCCGCTCGCTCGTTTGCCACCTTATGATACAAAAAAAGAAGGGGACGGCTGTTATAGGTGCAGAGAAGAATAATGTCAGAAATATCAATGTTGCTAGAGTTAAAAAGCCGATTAGTTTTTAACTGAGCTGTATATAAATGCTATATTTATAGCATCAAAGAGACGTAAATTTATTTATGTTTAGAGAAATAATAAAGAGAAATTAGGGTGTGATTGTCGCCCCCGTTTCAAAATATTATCATAAAGTATTATGCTAATGCGTTTACTGATGATTCCTTTGAAAGTTTAATTTAACTAATTGTTATTTTTGCCGTTAGCTATTTATCTATTATTAACATTAAGTTATATTACAAAGTGGATTATATTAAAAGATCTTAGATCATTTACTTTTGAGGATTTTGCTGGAGGCAAAATGGCTTTTGGAATATAAAGCAAATTGAATAAAAATATATCGCTAATGAAGAGCGTTGGTGGCTCAGGGGTAAAGCACTTGACTTGCAATATGCAGGTCCTGGGTTCGAATCCCGCAATGTACTAATGTTTTTTTCGATTTACATATGTACATTTATCCGAGGTTCTTATGGTAAAAACATCGTGATGCAACCTGCACATATCTGAGAAGTAATTCAAAGATATGTGTGAAGTCAACCAACCCGTACTTGGCCAGCGTGGTTGACTATGGCCTGATCACCTTTAAATTAGGGTAGGCTCCGAGCCCCTCAGTGGAGACGTACATTGAGCTAATGATGATAATATTGAATTATTACTGGCCATGTTTTTTTATGCGTTGGTTTAAAAAAACATGTTCGAATTTTGAAAATGAATTTAATTTTAAAACGTGTTTTATCTACGTTAATGAAAGAAAAATATTTTTAACAGTTCGACGTTGGGATGCAATAAATATTTTCGTGTATAAAATGTAACCAGGAATCCAAATGTTTTTTTTTTATTAATTGTAGTCACTGCATGGAATTGTGCACATAAAATAAATATCATAGTTACATCTTACTTAAATATTTTTTATGTTTATATTAAATATGCTTTGTCAAATTGTGCCATCATTAAGAAAACCAAAGCAAGCCAGACCAAAGAAAGAAAATACAGTCTAATTGACAAGCTCCTTCGTTTTGAAGTCGGCTAAAAACTAAAAGATTAAAACAAATGCGCATCTTCTGTTAAGGAGGATTAGACAAAGTGCATTCGCTCCTAAACGATTCCATAGCGAACTTCAAAATTATATGAGGCGCGACAATCACGTGACTTAACGAAAGTTATTGTCAATTCTGCATTTTGTCTAACGCTTCAGGACTCTTACAATTAAATTAACGTACTAAAATAGTGACAATTATTAACCCTGAACTATTTGGTTTGATTGTGTTGATCATTAGTGGCAAGGAAGTCGTTTATAACGGAACACTAATTAGTTTTGTCACCGGATCACCACACGGATCTCATTGTTAATGTATAGAGTAATGAATATATAGAGGTAACAATGCATATTAAAAACTTTATTCCATAGGTCATAAAAAACAGACATGTTATATCGTTTGCATATTAAGCAAATCTTACTAATATTAAAAATGCGAATGTTTGGATAGATGTTAAAAGATATCTCGAGAATAGCTATAAAGATCTTGGTGAAATTTAACATAGATGTAGAACATAGTCTGGAAGAACACATAGGCTAATAATTAAATTGCGGGCAACAGCTAGAAAATAATGAAGTCGTTGGGTTCATGCGATTTTGTTTTACTCCTAACAATGACATTAATTGGAATATTTGCAGGTAAAATGTGATAAAGTAGAAGAAAATTGATTACATAATCATGCTGCCTTTAATAGCGATTGCATAATATTTATCGTATTTTATTTTGATTTAATTTATTTATTATTGTTTAATGTCCGCTTAAAATTGACATTAACAATTGTAAAGTTAACGTATTGTCACGTGTTCACAATAATACGGTACATTTAATTCCACGGCTCTGGCAGCGAAATCTCAACATTTCTAAATTAAGACCCCAACAGTTAGCGTACTGCAAAAGAAAGAGGAATGATTTATCGTCTACTGCAGGAATAGCCCCCCGCGTGGTTAGCTTGTAACAAAAATACTAATAACATCGCCTACTGTACATATTTTTATGCATTGTTTTAATATTTATTTCTGTATATTATTATTTAATAATAATTTGTATCGAATGTTACATAAGAATTATGTTATAACCATAAAATAATAAAACTACAAAATTAAAACTTTTGTTATTACAAAAGAAAAAGTTTTGTAAAGAATACTAGCGGTCGCCCGTGACTCCTTCCGCACGGAATAAAAAAATATATAATTAGTAGTCTATGTGTTCTTCCAGACTATGTTCTATATGTATGCCAAATTTCATCGAGATCTATTCAGCCGTTCTGGAGATACCTTCAAACAAACATTCATCCATTTATCCATCTATCCATCCAAACATTCGCATTTATAATATTAGTAAGATAATAATCTTAATAAAAAGGCGTACACAAGAATTTTACAGTATATGACAGTGGGGTAAAAATATACTACTTAAGTATTTCTTAATTATTTTTAAAATTTGTTCTTTGCCTTTCTCGTAATTTTTCAGCACATCTTTCCACCATGCGCTGTAACTAAGATGAACCTTTTACTTATCGATTATACATCATCAATTTTACAACATAATTCTTTGACACAAAATTACGATGGGATATTCCAAAGATTTATCGGATTGTGTCGCGCGACGTCGGCTTACGAATGCCCTCATTTACGAGGGACTGAAGCCAAGTTTTATAGTTGCCTTAATTTTACGATGACTGATTAGTTGGTGCGTCTTGATCTGGGCTTAGCGTTGGATTGTAAACAATGTTTTCATTCGCGCAAAATGCCCGTTAACGATCCTGTACTGTTTTCATTCCTGGTCTAATTGCTGTGTGATTCACAGGATACTGCGTCTTTTGCATTCCAATCGACTACGTATTTAGTTTTATTTTGTGATGTAACTGTTTTATGTTTCATCAAATTAAAAATATGTTTATAATGATTTTTTTAATTCAAGTAGTTTCTATCTTTTTATAAATAAACTAGCTGTCGCCTGCGACTCCGTCCACCCGGGTTTAAAAATAGATGTTGCACGATTCTCAGACCTACTCAATATGCTCACAAAATTTCATGAGGATCGGTCAAGCCGTTTCGGAGGAGTATGGGAACGAAAATTGTGACACGAGAATTTTATATGTAAGATTCATGTTTTAAAGTAAAATATCGTAAATGTTAACAACATGTGAAAAGTACCAGAAATATGCAAAGAATACTGTATGAAATTTAAGGCAATTAATTAATATTTTGTTGACAACCAACATTTAAAAGTTGTTACAAATTTAAAAATCTTCGTAAAACATTTTACATTACATCAAACCATACGATTCATCAGAGACAATAATGCTGTTCAAATTTTACTGCCTGAGCGACATTTGCATGAAACTCATCTGGGCCGGATTTACGAGTGCCTGTAATTTGGGATCTTCTTTATTGGCACGCGCATGCATGTTTGAAATGATGATAGCTTTTGATAATAGTTCATATAAGTTCAGAATAATTAGTGAAGGGTTTTTTGGTAGATAAGGTCGAGCTTCATGTCAAAAATATTAGTGTTAAGTGTTGGACTAAAAAGCCAAATGTAGACTGGTGTGGAACAATTTACTTTACCGGGTCCAGGCTCAGCCGCGGATGTAGATCAGATGATGATGATATTGGTAGATAGACCGATCAATAGGAAGACCTGGTGCCCCGTAAATAGATTGGGATAAGGTCTGGGTGATTTATGATAACGATGACTTTAGAGCGAACTAAATGGAGTTTGGGTATTTATATATTTCTTATTTACAATAACAAAATACACGTAACCTAGAGGAGTAGGTAAAGACCACTGACTTCTATTTGCTGTTATTAATACACTAGCTGTCGCCCGCGATTCCGTCTTATTCATCTAGGCTACGTTCTAAACCAGTATCAAATTTTATCACCCGTTGAGCTATTACGAAGATACCTTCTAACAAACATCCATCCATCGAAATTTTTTATAATATTAGTAAGATTACTTAGGTCTTTTGACGCGTTTTTTTATATGAAATTCTTTTATTGATGATTGATTAAAATATACTCGTATAATAAAACAGCATTCACTAATTTCCGAATGTGAAACGTGATGTAAATACAAAATTATGTTCAACATAACCTGAGCAACCGTGAATCTTTAAATTGTATAGGATATTAACCTTTACATCATAGTAATAAGGGTGTGTATTGTATCCAATATGTCAGTAGGGTAGAGAAAGAGACGTGGGGATTAGGGAGTGAATGCATTAGGCAGTATCTTTTACGAGTATGCAAATATAAGAGCAAATTGGACAGTAAAATCTAAGCCTTGACTTGTTATTGACGTGAAGGAAGATTGGCATCGGTTCCAACAACAAACTTCCAACAGGGATTAGCATATTGATAACTAATGAATATTTACTAAATTTGGTACAACAATTAAAATTAGGGGAAATGCTAGAAACACTTATTTATACTAGTCTAGCTGTCGTCCACGACTCCGTCCGCACGGTATAAAAAAATTATAAATAGCCTATGTGTTCTTCCAGACTATGTTCTATATTCATGCGAAATTTCATAGAGATCCGTTCAGTCGTTCTGGAGATACCTTCATACAAACATCCATCCATCCAAATATTCGAATTTATAATATTAGTATGATTAGAGAAAATGTTGGTATGTGTCACAGTTAAGGGCTGAACAAAAATAATTGTGATTTTTATAATCCAGTCCGAAACCAATGATGGAGCCCTCAATTTTTTAGAGATATACTTAACTGATAATAACTATTATCATCATCAGCTCACTATAAGCATCACAGCCCACTGATGGGCTTGGAGCCTAAGTCATGTGTGACTAGGCCATAGTCAACCGCGCTGGCCCAGTCCGGGTTGACTTCATATATATCTTTGAACTTCTTCACAGATATCTGCAGGTTGCATCACAATGTTTTCCTTCACCGTAAGACTGTCTGATAAATGTAAATATGTAAATCAGATATCGAAAAACATATTGGTACACGGTGGGATTCGAACCCAGGACATGCAGATTACTAGTGCTTAACCCCTGAGCCAGCGGAGCTTGTAACAACGCCGCTAATAACTATTATATCCAATAATTTGTTTTCTCATAATGCATATAAAATAGCAAAAAAAAATGCTTATTTTTAATTTAGAAAATTATTTGAATTTCTATAAACAAACAATCCAACTGTAACCCCACTAGTATGTAATCATAAAAACAAAAAATGCTATACGTCAAAAGCTGACGTTATGTCCGTGTGAACTGATGACACCTGTGCGAAGGGGCGTATACCACAGACTAAAAAATCCATAGAGTTATGTTGAAAAAAAAAACTTTTTAAATTTCGTCTTTTTTCGTCAATTGCAAGTTACGTAATGATAAAGATTGAGGTTGGAATGGATAAAAAACTGCTTTATTAAGTTAAATTTTAAGTTACAATGCAAGTAAGCACGGTTAAAGTTTTCCTAACTTAAATTTACATTTCAGTACGTATTTTTTTAATAGTTTTGATAACAAAAAAACAGTTTGAAGATAATAACAGAATAAAGTTTTGAAATACTAGAAAAAAACACCATTTATTACTTTTAAATTTACGTATCAGAGTTTAAACAAAACTTGTGTAATAAATTCATAAATATTTATTATTCTACCACTACATAGAGTGTTCAAAAATAATACGTCCATAGTCAAAAGCACCGGAAACATGGTCGAAACGTGACAAACGAAATTTCTTAGCGATTTCTCATTCCCCCTCGCACAATAAACCATTTGATTTGAGTAATCAAATGCGGGCATTCAAATTAATTAGTTCGTTACGCACCTGAGCGTTTACACTTGTATTGTGTGTAACTGACAATTTAAATTTTGAAACATCCTTTATGCGTCACTTCACAACCTTACAGTGCTACAAATAAGGTTCAAATTAATTAAATTTGTTACATTGAGATATGTATTTATATTTTTGACCAAACATTAGCTACATACTTACTAATTAATATTTTACTGAACTTTATATTATTGGTATGCAATTTTAAAACTTATTTCAAATGTGTTAAGTGTCACGAATCATTTTAAGAGGTGAATTAAATTTTTTTTTAGTGATGATAGGCTTTGATATGTTCTGTTTTTTAATTAAGCGTTGACAATGAAATGATTTTTGTGGGTAGTTTTTAAAAAGCTTAATGATACGTTGTCTTATTTAAGTAGACGATTGTGTTTTAAATACTAAATTCGATTGTTAATTTGACGTTTTGATTATTGGTTAAAAAGTTTCGATGTTGTTAACGAGTTAATATTGTGCGAGCTTTTGAATAGACAGGTGCTATTTCCCATTGCGTGATTTATAACTTGATCATAGAACCTATGACTTTATAGTTATAGTAGCTGTTACCCGCGACTCCGTCCAAGCGGAATGTAAAACAAACTTAATAAGTAGCCTACGTGTTCTTCCAGACTATGTGCTACATGTATGCAAAATTTAAACGAGATCCATGCAACCTTTCCGGAGATATCTTGAAACAAACATCCATCCAATTCATCTAAACATTCACATTGATAATATAAGTAAGGAGTAAGATAGTAAGGTATGTTTAGTAAGATTCGTCAGTACAAAATAATTTGGATAATATCTGACAAAGGTTTTTCATTGAAACAATTTTTTTTATTTTTACTCAGCATAGTATGTGTCCGTAAAAGTAAAAAAGTCTAAGAAAAATTCAAGAATTTTTTACCTCTAACAATAAAAGACACCTTTTGGAGTTTCTGCAAACTTAAGGTTAGGAATTAGTAAACTACATTTGGAACTAATGAAATTTAAATTTTGCTCTTTTTCTTCGTCCTTACAGTCTTTTCAGACTGGTCGTGGTCATCAAGTATCAGTGATCCGCTTTACCAGGCGCCGCCACTCCTCTCTAGTCGATGCCTTTTTAGTACAGGTGTAGGGGGACATCTACAGCCGCTCTGATTTGGTCGGTCCACCTCATGGGCGATCTTCCTCGTGATCTGTTGCCCTCAACTTACCCTTGCACCACCAAGCGCTCGATAGACTCGTCATCACGTCTACAAACGTGACCAAAAATGTGAGTATGTGAACCCGAACAATGGATGACAGACGCTGCTTGATGCCGAGTTCTTCGAATGTTGAGTATATAATTTTGTTATCCTGACCCAATTTAAAAAAAGAGTTTTTAAAAATTGCTATGAATAAAGCCGCAGGGGCTTAGTGGCTTTAAGTTCTCAGTTTTAGTATTTATAGGTCAAAGTTAAGCAATCGTGTCATAGACAACTGACAATTCCCACTTATATTAAACAGATAATGATTCATCATTTTTTAATTTAATTTACTTCGTGGGAACCCACGCGATAATATCATACGATTATTTTGCGGTTTTTTGTATTTAAGCTGATATTTAGGGCAGATTTAATTGATAATTAGTACAATTAAAATTTATTATTTTTAATGCTGTAATGTTGACCTTTAACGTGACCTTTTGAGTGACGATTATTTAACCCTAATCTAACTAATATTATAAATGCGAATGCTTGGATAGATGGATGTTTGTTAGAAGATATCTCCAGAACGGCAGCATCTCACTGAAAGGAATAGATGTAGAACATAGTCTGGAAGCACATATCAGCTACGAATTATTTTTAGGGTTCCGTACCTCATAGGAAAAAAAACGGAACCCTTATAGGATCACTTTGTTGTCCGTCCGTCTGTCAAGATCCTTTTTTCTAATTCCGTGCGAACGGTGTCGCCGGCGACAGATTATTTTATAAATCTACAAGTAGCGTTTATTAAATTATAATATTCGCTTGGTTTTTATTTCTATGATAAAACATCAGACTGTCATATTAATGGAACTCATTTTCGTTCTGTTGATATCTCAGAAACAAAGATTTTTTTTTATAACAGAAGGGGGCAAACTAGCAGCGGGAACACCGAGGTGTTCAACGACGCCCACGGACATCAGCAATACCGGAGGAACCGCAGATGCATTGCCGGCCTTTGAGATGGTGATAAGCTCGCTTCTTGAAGGACCCTAAGTCGTAGCGGTTTGTAAATACCGCCGAGGACAGACCATTCCACAACGCTGATGTGCGAGGCAGGAAGTTTCGCGCAAACCGCACGGTTGTGGATTGCCAGCCATCGAGATGGTGTGGATACATACAAGAAATACATTTTTTATTTTAAATCACAAAATGTATCTTTGTTTTCAGAACAACCAAAACCCAGTGAGCTGTTAGACGTAAATAATAAATGATCACATTGTATACGAAGCGGACAAACGCCCCAGCGATACGCTGCTAATTAAATTAATTGTTAGCAGTTGCGATATAAATGACGAGCTATGAAATGGCCGAAAAAAATATTTGTAGATTCCCAAAGATAAAAGCAATAATAAAACACTTCCCCTCACGAAGTGCGGCTTACCTAACTAGAATGCTTCAAAAATTAAATTGTAATTTTTTATTAAATTTTAGTTACTTTTAAAATTCAATATTGCGTAAAACTTTTAACGATTCGAGTTAAACACATGTCATAATTATTTAATTTTAATGTGAAAATAAAAATCCGGAAAAAGGGGATATGCGTAAGAAGGGGGTAAACTCGGATATGACGGCTGATAGAGATGTATGGAGGAGTAGTACATACTGTGCCGACCCTCGATAGGGATAAGGGCAGGTTGATGATGATGATGATGATGTGAAAATAAAAAATCGTCATACCTAAGAAATCCCTAGAAACTCTACTAAGAGTCAATTGAATATTGTACCTACAAAAAAAGTAATTCCAAATGCACTTTAAAAAAATTGTCGAGACATTTCTTTATCTATACTGTTTTTTTAAGCATCATTCATACGGTTATTAAAATACTTTTGTCTTTGGCTAGTGTAATGCTAATAAATTATATTTTTAAATTCGTCGTAGATAAGCCGCACTCAACCCGCATGATTCAAGCGCGTCGATCACGACTCTGGGCTTCCATTCGCTGGACAATGCGCCTGCTGATGTAATCAAAGA
>NW_013530935.1:5644256-5669487 GCF_000836235.2 Papilio xuthus
CCGATGTTAGTTTTATAGACCTGCGCGTTAAAGGTCAGTTCTCTACAAAATATTTTGATTTAAAGAATGTTAGATCTATTCCAAATCTTAATCTACAGCGTCAAACTATTCCAAAATATGAGGTAGAACGTATAAGTTACGTCTCAGATTTAGCTGACGTTGTCTGTTACGAAGATGCTGTCCCTACTTTACTCATAGGGGTCGACAATTGGGAAATCACCATTCCTCAATGTATCCGTCGAGGATCCCGCCGTCAGCCCATAGCGGTTCAGACTTCCTTAGGCTGGGTTCTTTACGGGTCTTTAAAGGGCAATGCTAATTCGTCAGATTTAATCAATCATTGTATTATCACTGAATCATCCCAGTCCCTTGATGATCAACTTCGTGATTCAAAAGCGACATCTAATAAAACATATTTTTCTCGCGATGATCGAGATGCTGTAAATATTTGTCGGCTTCCCTCCGGTAAGTTTCAAACCGGACCTTTATTGAAGCCCGATATTGGTTTCGTACCCAATAGCTATGTTTTAGCTCATTCCAGTACTTTAAGTACTCCTCCAAAGAAACTTTGTAAACGCTCTGTTTTAGCGTTCTTAATGCGCGCATATCAACCACTCCGTTTATTAACATCTATAGTGGTTAAAGATCGCTTTATTTTTCAACGAACCTGGAAACTGGGTATCGACTGGGACTCCAAACTACCTATAACCCTTAGCTCCGAATGGATCAGCTGCTTTTTCAATCGTTTTCATCTGGCGTTGGCTTACGCTTGCGTTTCTTATTTGCGATTCGAATATACTGACGGAAGTGTAGGGCTTAGTCTAATCGGAGGTAAGGTTCGGTTAGCTCCTGTTAAGGCCCAGTCTATCCCAAGGCTAGAGTTGCAAGCTGCCCTAGTCGCAGCGCAGTTTGCAACATACATCTTAGAAGCTCGCGAACGTAAACCTGAGATGGTATTTTATTGGACGGATAGCTTAACGGTTTTAAGACGGCTTCGTGTTCGTCCTTCCGCGGATGTAGTTGAATGCACTCGTATGAATCCAATACCTTCTCCTATCCAAATGCCTTCTCTTATCTAAATGCCTTCTCTGGTTACTGCTTTTGTAAATCGTTGTGGTAGTTTGATTCGCCTTTGCTTGTAATTGCTTGTAATTATTCGTATCAATTTAAGTTAGCTCTAAGTAAATGTCAAGGTCGAAGCCTTCTTTCTCATTCAAGAACATAATTTACTGCTACAGGCGCTAAAGAAACAGAACGCCTCCTATTACTGCGCTCCCAGCTCAATAGTTTTGAACAAGAGTACGCCCTGGCCTTACGTGGAAGTTCGAATTTGCCAGCTCGAAATCGTTTAAGACGACTATCATTCGAATTGGATCCGGAATCAATCCTGCTGTGTCTATGCAGTAGGCCTGCTGTTCGTGGTATCTCCGATGGCTGCGTCTCCTGCAACATCAACAAGGGTCGACCATACATTCCACCGGCCGGAGATCTTCCCTCAGAGAAGCTAGCTCACCACTCCGAACTATTTACCTGCATTGGGTTGGATCACTTTGGACCAGTCACCGCGTCTATTGGCCGCCGTTCAGAAAAGCAGAGTGGCGCTCTCTTCACGTGTCTCTCCGTGCGAGCTGTACATCTGGCAGTAATCCAATCTTCAGATATCACAATTCTGCCCTCAGAAGATTTATGCGAGAAGACGAGCTCCATCTACAGTATGTTCGAACAACGGAACTTCATTCGTCGGTGTGAATCGCATCCTTGAGGCCTTGGCAGACTTCTCATCTTCATTGTGCCTGCGGCACCATTTATGAGCGGAGCGTGGGAGCTCCTCGTGCAGGGCAGTCTTTTATAATCTAATTGTATGTTCCTTGTCTCTTATGTCTTTTTTTCATATTTTGTTCAATTTGTCGGCCACCCTTTATTTTATGTTTACATGGTATACTTTAGTTTGTTTTGTTTTGTATTTGACACCAGGGGGCGGGCATGTTGCCGACAGATACGGAACTTTTTATACTTTTTTATTCTTAATTGTTATATTTTTGAATTTAGAACTTTATATGTTTTTTCTTCCTTTTTCTTTATTTTTAAAACCATCGGTGGTTGTAAATATATTCTTGTAACAGTGCGTGCTTTTCTCCTTTCTCTAATAATTCTATTTAAAATTTTCATTTTATCTTTTTATTATATAACATAATATTCCAAAATTCATCTTAATCCTAACGCTCTTCCATCCTTACATATTCGGTCGTCTTTAGTGTCCTTTTGGTTTAATAAGCCAGCAGGCTTAATGGTACCGCCACGATTGAAGCTGGGTTTGCCAAGATTCTAAAAATTACACTAAGGGTATGTGGTGTTTGTACTATTTATATACGAAGTCTTAACAATAACTTAAATGTGTAACAAGTAATTATTCATCCTTGCACATTATTTAAACGTTGTCAGGAATTCGTTAATTCGACATAGACTGATGTTTCAGACAAGTTTCTTGCATGTGACATAAACTCACCAATTATACATCAAGTCGACTTAAACAAAGCAAACGAATTTAATCCGTATGTCTTTAAGTTAAAGATCTAAGTTATAATTAAGTGTGTACTTGTTACTAAGTTGGTTTAATGTGCTGACATGTAAGTATTGACTCAGCGACGTGGTTTATTTATTTAGAGGGTTGTTCTCGATGGCACGTTTCTTTGTGCGTGTCGTGCTACGATTTTAGAAGTCTTGTTTTTGTAGGGTGCAGATGAAAGGGATGCTTTAAAAAATTAAGTGGTAAAAGAGACGTATTAGAATTGTATTTACTTATTTATCTGTCGCCTACAAAATATTTAGTCATTATTTTTTATGAAATATTTAGGGATAATCTGAATATTTTGTTTGTTGACTTACAATGCTTATACATTTATAGTAAAACTCATCATCAGTTCACTATACGTCCTTACTGAGGGGCACGAAGCGTATCCTGAGTTAAGGATGACTAGGCCATAGTCAACTAGTTCACTGTGGGTTTCTCGACTTCATATATATCTTTGAATTTCTTCACCGATATGTGCAGGTTACATCACAATGTGTTGCTGTCATCAGAATTGGCCAAAATAGACAAGCGACCTCTGCCCATTGACATCTTTACAGATACATTTCCAAGCTTTAATCGACAGAGGAGTGGACATACCAAAAAAGGATATTTTTTCCGTCGCATGCGTCCCAATCTTCATCAAATTACCCTTCGTCTTCCCAACATTCCTTATGTGAAAAGGATAAGATGGGAAAGGTGACTAAAATTATGCCTCCGGCCCGCACACTCATCAGACGAAACGCGAAATTACTTCCAATTCTACTTCTGTCTTCTGTGTGGTCGTGGTATTGTAACAGACGAGCCGACCCGTTCGTGCAACAAATGCCATTGTTGTTGCGGACATTACCATAGCTCTATCACAATCAGTAAATACTGCCCAATTCGATCGTGACATTGACCAACAGTTTTTACGCAAGACATTTTTGCTAAAATTAATGTGATAACTGAAGTACTAAATGGAATTCAAAATGCTAAGATGCATTACAGTAAGATTATAACAGAATTAGGCTTCGTACGATACAACCTATAATAAGCAGTTAAAGTAAACGAGGCGTTCAAAGAAAAAAAACTCAAAATTACATTTAATTTCATTGTTAACATAAACAAGTAACGTATCATTCGACCTCAATGACTCAATTGTCTTAATTAAAATGTATCTTATTACCTTGTAATAAGGGCTATTTTATAAACGGATAAATGCTACCAATGGTGTTCCGAGTATCGCACGCATCGAAGGCTTTACAGGACAACGGACAAAGGATGACACATTAATACAACGCTATTTTTAATGTTACTCCTGTTACGGTGTGTTAATTCGCTGCATGTTGCGAAAAATAAGATTTAAATTAAATATTTTCTACTCAGAAACAAAGGAAAATAAATAATTAATATTCCGAAGAATTGTTGCAAATTGTAGCTATGATTTTAAATAACTTGCTTGTTAATTGTTATTCTCTTTAGATGAAAGTTAATATATCCTATCATTTCTAAGTTTAGTATCATCATCAGCTCACTATACGTCCCCACCGAGGGGCTCGGAGCCTAACCTAAGTTAAGGGTGATTAGGCCATAGTCAACCACACTGGCCAATTGCGCGTTGGTTGACTTCACACATATCTTTGAATTTCTTCTCAGATATGTGCAGGATGCATCACGAT
Source organism: Papilio xuthus (assembly GCF_000836235.2). Classification (NCBI taxonomy): domain Eukaryota; kingdom Metazoa; phylum Arthropoda; class Insecta; order Lepidoptera; family Papilionidae; genus Papilio; species Papilio xuthus. The sequence continues at coordinate 5,648,487 of NW_013530935.1, forward strand.
GTTTTCCTTCACCGTATGAACGTCGGATAAATGTACATATGTAAAACGGAAATCGAAAAACACTTTGGTACATAGCGGGATTCGAACCCAGGACCTGCAGATTGCAAGTCAAGAGCTTGAGCCACCGAGGCTCTAAGTTAAGTTTAGTATGTTATACTAATATTATATATGCGAATGTTTGGATGGATGGATGTTTGTTATAAGGTATCTTTAGAATGGACGGGGTCGCAGGTGACAGCTAATTTCCTACATCATCAAACAAAAGCTTAGATAATTTATATTTGAGACGAAGAATATTTTTTTACAGTTTTAAGATATTGTATTATGATATCAAAACATTTTTATGCCAATAAAACCAAATATTATAAAAAAAAAATTACAGACACTTAAGATTTGACAAAGATCGTTTACTGGCCATTTTAATCTAAATAAGTGCATGTAATATTAAAAAAAATGTTTTTAACACCTGGGAATTTCGTCCTGCTATATCTTTAATTAGTCATTGTGTCCGGGACTAACGTATCCGGGTCACAAATAGATCGGTATTTCCTAACTATTAAACAAATGACGGCCGTCAACAAAACAAATGCACGCAACCCTAATAAGTGTTGCCGAGATTTTGAAGTTAATTTTTGATAAATATTCAGCTTTCAAAGTTAAACCATATGGTATGTTTTAACTATCAAATTGAAGTTAGCAGTAAATTATATCATTTTGTTTTTAATATACCGTTAATTTTGAAGTTAGTTATGTCAGTAAACTTAAGCTTTTAAATACAGGCTCCCTTCTAAATATTTTCTTTTATCTGTTTCAAGAAAGTTTTATATAACTAACTTTTAGCGTTAAATTACGTTTGAGAATAACGTGCACTCAAAAGTTAATTATTTTTTGACTGTGGGTTTCTGATACCTAAATACATGTATAAAACATCATCATCTCCATCATTATCTGTGACATAACGAGATATATTTTAAACGGAGATTTTGCTCTCAGAAACCTACTAGAATGTGATACAGTGACGTGTTAATTATTCAAAGATGAACCTCAAGTGCCAATAAAACGAAAGAAATTAACGTAAAATTTAAACTGCTGTATAATAAATTAAACATTTATAGCTTGAATGAAACAAATTACTAACGCACCGCATGACACTTCAAGTAATAAAACCTCCTTCCAATAATCGTGTTAACTAACACCTGATTTTATTACCGGAATAAGGAAACAAATTAGCCGTAAAAGTACAAAATACGTCATAATATATCAGAAAAAACGTAACATTTGTTGTCGAGTTGTGCGCGACGATCCGTGCAACAGATACATTTAATTTTTTTTTTTTCGGTGAATAAAATTTAAATAAATTATTACACTTTTGTTGAGAATAGTACCGACTGTGGTACATTTTTAACATAATATAATTTTGCATAGCATTTCTTTTGCAAAGCGTCGGTAACTCTGGGATTAAGCACTTGAATTGTAATCTGCAAGTCCCGGGAAGCCCGCCGTGTACCAATGTGTTTTTCGATTTACTTTTTAACATGCGACATTTTTACGGTGAAGGAAAACATCGTGATGCATGCACATATCTACGAAGAGATTTAAAGATATGTCTGAAGTCAACCCGCACTGGGCCATCGTAGTTGATTATAGCCTAGTCACTCCTAACTTAAGGTTGGCTCCTAGACACTCAGTGGGTAGCTATAGCGAGCTGATGATAATTGCATTTTTAGAATTCTACGTAAACATCACAATAATTCAATTAAGTGACAAATGTAGCAGGATTAGTCAGCTATAAAGGACAGTATTTCTAAGAAACAATCTATCAGGGAATTTCATTCCTTGAATTGCAAACGAATCATTATAAATGCATGTACAGGTCATCCTTCCTACACGTAGACGAATAACCCGATGACACATCCAGTCTTTTGAATTGAGCGGTCTTACTGATTGGTCCTTAATTGTTTTTATGGTAAAAAAATGTGTGCCTTTAAAGTAATTTTTAATTCTTTTGCCGAATATGCATAAAAATACTGACTCCTGACAAAAGATATCCTGATAAGAGTTTAACGATGTATATAGCTATTATTATTAACTAGCTTGCTTAGATGTTTTTATTAACTAGCTGTCGCCCGGGACTCCTTTCGCGCGAATTTACAAAAAAAAAACTTAAGAAGTAGCCTATTTTTATCCAGACCATGTTCTACTTTTGTGCATCATTTCAGCAAGATTCGTTGAGCCGTTCCGGATATACCTTCAAACATTCCTCCATCTATCTAATCGTTCACATTTATAATATTAGTAAGATTAATTGAAAAAGCTTTATTTTATAAGTAACTTAATGTGAAACAGCCCTTATTTATTTAGATTAGGATTCAATTGTCGTGCGAGTGGACATATGTTTGGTAAAATTAATTCGGTACTATGTAAATGCGGACATCGAGCGCAAGTGTCCAATTTTCCACAAGTGTCCTTCAAGTTGTGTTAGTTGTCACTTATGTACTATGCGTCACCAAGCCTTAAGTATATATTACTTATTTACTTTATCATTCGTTTATGTGCCTATCAAGCTAATAATACGGACATTGCTTACGAATTTCTTTGAAAAAACAAAAAAAAAAGCTACATTTATAATCTAACTAGCTGTCGCTCGCGACTCCGCCTGTGCGGCATTAAGAAAAATAGTGAGTAGCCCATATGTTTTTCCAGACTATGTTTTACATCTGTGCCAAATTTCATCAAGATCCATTAATGGGTTCCAGAGATATCATGAAACAAACATCCATCCATCCATCTAAACATTCGCATTTATAATATTAGTAAGACATGATTGGTTCCTTAATCATCACCATTCACAAACAGAGAAAGCTAGTTTGTAATCAAAACAGAACTAAGCATAATTTTAATTATTATAACCAATCATAAAGACCAAGCTATTAGGACAACAATGTGCAGACAGATCTTATTTAGAAGCCGACACATTAGGGCTTTCATTTTATGAGACTAATTCGACCGCCTCAAGCAAACATTGTTCGCACGTGCCCACGGCCCTTCTACAATGACTGAACTTAATTATTAAATTTAATTTAATTTTTTCACAATTTACAATTTAAAATATCAAAAATATGTAGTACATTAATAAAGTTACCATATACTACATTATTTTGACGATAAAATAAATAAAAGAAGTTCGTTTTATTTTAATCATTTAATATGTTACGTATGCATCAAAATAACTGAAGCAAATACACCCTAATTTCATTTTCATACAAGACCTTTATTCAACATCAGATGTCTCCCGCGACTCCGTCCACGAGAAATGAAGAATAACCTAAATAAGTAGTCTATGTGTTCTTCCAGACTATGCTCTACATCTGTACCAAATTTCGCCAAGATCCGTTAATCTGTTCCAGAGATACCATCCAACTAATATCCACTTATCCATCCTTCTAAACATTCTCATTTACAATATTACTAATTGATAAAAATTATGCCTTAAACATTTTTTTTTATTTTAAATTAACTTCTTTTTACAATAAGTAGTATCGTAGCGGTAGTCGAAATACGAGTGATGATTTTATGAATCACTAGCTGTCGGCCGCGACTCTGTCGGAGCGGAGTTAAAAAAACCGTAATTAGTAGCCTATACGTTCTACCAGGCTATGTTCTAAATCTATGCCAAATTTCAGCAAGATCCATGCAGCCGTTTTTGATATACTTTCAAACATACATCTATCTATCCATCAAAACATTCGCATTTATAATATTAGTACGATTTATTTTAATAATTATTGAAACATTGTGGAACATGTCGTCGCAACAATGTCGCCCACAACACAGTCAATATTGAAATTTACGACGACCCGTTGTGAAGTAAGCATTATATTTATATCTTTATTGGTCACTTTGACAAGGTCCGATTTTTGCGTAGAATTCGTCTCGGAACCTAAAGGCGTCCTGTCAGTGTGGTCTAAAAAGTGCGTGCCTAATCGTGGTAAAGGCAAAATAGAGGCGTTATTGTAGACGTATTTATTGACCCATTGTTCGTGGGTGGTATTTTTTTAGTTATAATGTTCAATAATAGAGGGCGACTTTGCGTCAATGTCGGCTTATTTGAGTTCGTGCAACTTTCTTTGACATTATAATGAGTTATTTAACTAAAAGATTTTGAGATAGACTATAAGTATTTATTACTTTGCTCTTGAAAAGAAACAGAGAAGATTATTTATTGGATTTGATAATCTTATAAATAAAATTCTCGTGTCACAATTTTCGTTCCCATACTCCTTCGAAACGGCTTGACCGATTCTCATGAAACTTTGTGAGCATATTGAGTAGGTCTGCGAATCGGCCAACATCTATTTTTCATCCCGCACGTACGGAGTTGCGGGCGACAGCTAGTATTACTGTAATAAACTATTATCTCGCATTAAAGACTAATTTAGAATAACATATCTTTAAAAGTATAAATACACAATTTAACAAGATAATACGGGTAATACAGTTAAGTTCAATCTTACTAATATTATAAATGCGAATATTTAAATGTATGGATGTTTGTTTGAAGGTATCTTCAAAAGAACTCAACAGAACTCGCTGAAATTTGGCATAGCTATAGAACATAGCATGGAAGAACACATAGGCTACTTATTAAGTTTTCAATCCCCCGCGAACGGAGTCGTGGGCGACAGCTAATATTGAAATATCCCTACTAATAACCAAGGGATAATATTTATACCCTTTAAATATTGACCTTTGCATTATTTATTCTCTTGAGCGATCACAATCAAAGTTGCACGTTAATCTTATACTAATCTTTAAAAAGCATAGCATGTGCTCCATTTCTGTGACCACTTAACTGTTATAAATACAACGAAACTTTAAAAGGGACGTTTAAAATCCGCAAACTGAACGCCCTTCATATTTCACCCTTCGATAACCTCGAGCTCGCCAGTCAAAAGGTTTACTTCTGATACATACAATCATCGGAAAACTATATAAATATGGGATGTACTGAGAGCAATCTTATTTTTATTATAAATGCTTTTGGATGGATGGATGTTTGTGTGAAGGTATCTCCAGAACGGCTCAACGGATCTCAATGAAATTTGGCATAGATGTAGACACAGTCTGGAAGAATACATAGGCTACTATTTAAGTTTTGTTTTTCATTCGTAATTAAAAAATGTTTCATTTCTTTTAAATGAAGTTAAGGTAACAAGTGTAGTCTGATTTTCGTGAGGCTAAATAACACGTTAATGACTACTGTGATTGTTTTAATACAAAGTTATAAAATTACTAAAATATATTAATAATGAAATGAAAGGAAATTTAGCTATCTTTGGAGCAAATTTTATACGCATAAATTTAAATAATAATTTTATAGATTTTTTTTTATTTATTCTCTCGTTGTATCCCCAGATTTATTCATCTGTGCCGTATACTTAATACCAATGGATGGATACCTAATGTTATAGTTCTAGTCATGCTGACGGTACCAATCTATGCGAGGGATGAAAGATGCTTTTATGTACGTCAATGCTTCCGTAATTTCTTTTGAATGACTCATTTTAGTTATTTATACTATTTAATAGACATTTTTTATCATTCCTTTTAATCTAACAAACATTTTTAAATGTTAACTATGTGGACTTTAAAAAAATACTGTATGGTCCCTGTTAAAATAAAAATAACAATCCTTTATTTCAGATTTACACCCATATCTAGTTAATAAGGCCTAACTAAGGGGCTCGGTACCTACCCTAAGTTAGGGATAACTAGGCTATAGTCAACGAAGCTAGCCATTTTTTTTGGGCGGCTCTATGCCGCCGTCTTGTTCCCCTAACGTGTGGGTCAGGGACCTGGGGTGCGGGTTTCGAAGTTAGCCTATTACAGGTTGACTTCACACATATCTTTGAATTTCTTCGCAGATATGTGCATCACGATGTTTTCCTTCACCGTAAGAACATCGGATAAATGTATATGTAATTCGAAAAACATTGGTACATGACGGATTCTAACCCAGGACCTGTAGATTGCAGGTTAAGTCAACCCCTGAGCCACCGACGCTACATATACTCTGGTTTAAATTAACAATAGAATTAGTAGATATTGGCGTATGCAATCGGATTATACAATGCAATGATCGACCGAAACGTAATTGGTGTGGCATTCGCCAACAGATGGCGTTGCGTTGCAAATTGCCGTATGTAATTTGTAATAAGCTCACCTGTGTGCACCCAACTTGTGAAGGGGCAAGTAATTAATTGATCATAGACAAGAATGTACCGAAACATAACTGAATAATTTTTACCTGTAGAACTTTGTGATATCATTCTGTAAAATCTTTAATTACACTTTCATTAGATTACATTACTATTAATTATTATACATTATTATTATTGAACTGCATCAAAAATCTATCGTTGTTAGTCACCATTTAACTATTAGCATTAAATACTTAGGGTAAGCCGAATGGACGTAAGAGGTGCACGCAAAAAGCCGAAAGTAGCCTCGCACAGCAGCGTTGTGGAATTTCCAAACCGCTACGACTTAGGGTCCTTCAAGAAGCGAACTTATCACCACCTCAAAGGCCGACAACGCATTGCGGCTCCTCTGGTATTGCTGATGTCCATAGACGTCGTTGAATACCTCGGTATTCCCGCTGCTCGTTTGCCCCCTTCAGTTATTAAAAAAAAAAGTAGACCGGTGTGGAGAACTTGACTAGGCTCAGTCGCACCCGAGGCTGTAGCGCTTCAGTTGACGATGATTCAATACTTAAAAAAATACAGGACATTGTAATATTGTCTCGACTAACAAAGGCTTACAAACCGTATGGTTATATTTTTATAATCTTACTAATAATTTAAATGCGACTGTTTGAATGGTTGTTTGTTTGAAGGAATCTTCAGAACGGCTTCATGGATACCACTGAAATTTGGTATAGACGTAGAACATAGTCAGGAAGAACACATAATGTAGTACTTAAGTTATTTTTTAATTACGCGCGGACGGAGTCTCGTGCGCCAGCTAGTATTTTAAATTCCTTGCTGATTGTTTGATGTTGGGTATTACTAATTGCTGACTGACCACATCGAGATGATATATCATATCTAAAAATCCACTAAGTCATATCAGGAAAAGCCAAAAACATCATTCATATAACTGTCCGAAGTCAATCTGTCCTATCATTGGATATAACAATCAATCCATCGAAATATTTCCCGCCTTAATTTTTCTTATTCGATTACGACATTAAGGCGTTAGAAAGTGTCAAGTCAGCATCCTAACCATTTTTCTTCGGGCCCCCGATTCACTTTGGCTGAATTAGTCTTCCTGAGCCGTGGTTAATTCGTTTTATGAGTTTTCCCACTTATCTTAATATTACAAATGCTAATCATTGGATGTATGAGTTGATGGATATTTGGTAGAAGGTATCTCCAGAAAGGAAGAACACATAGGCTATTAATTAAGATTTTATCCGCGCGGACGTAGTCGCGGGTAACAGCTAATTGGCAATTCGGAAGAGACACAATGCATGCGTGATCAAGCTAGTATTTAAGTTAAAAAAAATACTGTGGAAACGTGTACAATGATTCCTCGAAATAATTATAGATTAAATAAATAAAATTATACAAATTTCAACTCGATTTCTTTCCTTCATTACACACTTCCGATAGAAATCACATTAAAAATGCAATAACGAACAAACATAAAATTACAAACCATTTGACATCTGACACCGCGAATATTCAAATTAATGCATTATCGATATGAACAAAGGTGCACTTGAGTACAAAGAGGGAAATTTTATGACACCTCTGTGCATTACATACTACGTCCACTCTATTCATTTGATTACACAGATTAAAATATATCTGAACATTAATTCACAAGTTACTCAGTACGTCAAAAAAATTGTATTGAACTGATTTACTCTGTGGTTTAAAAAGGGGAAGTGCGGGTAGATTGTACATAGAGGTTATGACACGTAATTTACGCGTAAATCAAATTTGACCGGTGGGTGGGTCGCGTTGTCTGGCACATATGTCGATGTTTCTCTACGCAATGATTGTTGCGTTTCTGAGTGCTTTCGTGTGTCGACGCTTCAATGTGTTCGTGATATAAGGAAATGGTATAAAATAACGTTTAACTGCACGCATTCTAATATTTTTTATGGTAACCTTACTAATATTAATGCGAATGTTTAGATGGATTGGTGTTTGTTTGAAGGTGTCTCCAGAATGGTTACATGGATTTCACCGTTTGGCATAGATGTAGAAAATAGTTTGGAAGGACACACAGGTTACTAATAAAGTTTCTTTTTTCAGCTCGCGTGGACGGAGTCTCTCGCGACAGCGACTTTATACTATGTGAGATAATTTGATTTATAATCTCTGAAAAATATCTTGGGTAAAGTTTTTAATTTCCATTAAATTTTCAAATACACAAAGTAAATGAATTTTGAAAGATTTTTCACATCATTGTACACATTGCTTCTATTTAAAATGATAGTAATTATTGTAATTAACAAGCTGATTTAAGTAGATTTTTATTAGAATTAATTTGACTGTAATCCTTTTATTCCATAACTAGCTATCCCCCGCGACTCCGTCGCCGCGGCTAAAATTAATTAGTAACCTGTGTGCTGTACTAGAATGTTCTACATCTATGCTAGGTTTCAGCGAGATCTATGAAGCCGTTCTGAAGATACCTTATAACAAACATCCATCCAAACATTCGCATTTATGTTAGTAATATTGATGATATACAGAAATTGTGTATTTTAAAAAGCTTATAAATGCAATTTAAAACACAACAAATGCACCTTACAACTGCTAATTATAAGATATCAATCTGTAAAGGGTGCAGGCGATGTCAGATAAGAAAAAATTGCACTTTTATCAGCACAATTTCGCAACAACCTTATGTTACAGTATTTAGAAACAAATAAGTCTTACGGTCATGATATTTTATGTTTACGCTAAAAATTGTTTTTATTACGAGCTATCGCCCGCGACTATGTCCGCACGGAAAATAAAAAAAAGCTTAATTAGTTGCCTACGTCTTTTTCTCTCTGTCGTCTACGTCAAATTTCAGAGAGAGAGAGAGAGAGAGAGAGAGAGATAGCGTTCACGCAGGCTTTCTGTAGATACCTTAAAACAAACCATCATCTTTATAATATTAGTGAAATTGGGACCAGTTTCTCAATGATTATGAGATTTTTAGGTGTGTCTAGATGACGTCAAAGGAAGTTCATGGACCCTGCCAACCCATGGCTTACGAGCGTGAGTTAGATATTTGTTGATAATTTTCATAGAAATTTCTATATTTTAGAGTCGAATTTATTCTATTCATGTCTTCATTTTTATCATTTTATTTTTTTAGAATATAGAAAATAAATTCCAATTTACAATGAACACGAATCAATACTATAAAAGCTTATCTTTAATGTTGCGTGTATTATAAAAATAAATCGGTCTATTTTACTTTGTAGCTATTAATCAGAATTGCATCGAATTATCTTACTAAGTAGCCCCTTATTAAAGTCGACTCCTATTTTACGCTACACTCTCTGCCACAAAAAATAAGCCACCCCACAGTTTAGTAGGGCCGTAGCGAACACCTGTGCGGTTCACAACTAAAGTGTACTATCTGATGCCTGACACTCGTAAATTATATCATTCGCTAAATGAATGTGCACAGAATTACAAAAGTATTAAAATTAGTTATTTAATTATGAGGATAAAAGTCACGATATTTGTGAATCATAATTGTATTTTATAGTAGATTATTAAACAACAGTGGTAGAGCCCGCTTTAACATCTTCGCACGTATTGGCCCGGCTCGCCCGGCGAAATTCCGCGTTTCGTCTGATGAGTGTGCGTCCCGGAGGCCTAATTAAGTCCTCTTTCCTTTCCTACCTTTTTCTCTAATAAGGAAAGGATGGGAAGTTGAAGTGGAGATCGGATGAGAGGATGCATGGAAAGGGAAAATGTTTTCTTTCTGTGCACGTCGAATTAAAGGTAGGCAACGCATATGCAATTACGTATGTCTATGGGCAACGGTCACTTCGCTATTTCAGCGATTTCAAGTGGCCGCTCGCTCGTTTGCCACCTTATGATATAAAAAAAAACAAATGGTTGATAACGGCGTCTTTTTGCAATGTAGACGTGCATTACAACTCTTTGAATATAGTTTAAGAAAGAGATACATCTATGTATCGTCTATTCATATACAAATTATATTTACACCGCAAGGATTGAACCGGGATCTGCAGATTAAAAGTCAAATGCTTAACCCTAGCTCCACAGATGTCCAAGATAAATATTAAAAAATTAAAACACAGGTTTGACACAACATTGAATAAAGTTGTAACGTTGAATAAAAAATGCGTGCACCATTATTGGTCGAATGTATTTATTGTAGCCCTACCTACAATAATAATGAAGAATTATTGTTTTTTACGTCACACGTCCAGTGTTTTGTATAAGGATTTCCTTTTTACAAGTCTCTTCAGTGCTTTAATAAACACGCTTGTGTGTTTTATTTACTTACAAAATCGTAGCGTAAGCTTAAGTTCCACATTTCAATTTGTTTCTACAACTTACGTTATATTCTTAAATCATAATTCGTCGTTAGAAATCTTTAAGAATTGCGGAGTTATCTAGTATATGTAAATCAAATTTATCTCACTGGAACCATACATATACATACATTTCCATGATTATTGGTAGCCTATGTATTCTTCTATACTGTATTCGACATCTATACCAAATTTCATAGTTTTAGACATTGTTAGAATGCTTTGGCGCGAATAGCATGGACTTGTTACCAAGTCAAGTGACAGAATGATTAGTAAGGGGACATAAACGTCGACATTTTAGTAAGGTTAGTGTTGCGCCAGTACACCGGCAAAGTGTCGGATTTTCTTTCTAACAATAGATATCTGTTTAGCCGTTTTAGTGATATTGAATAAAAACATCCATCCATTCATATAACCTTTCATATTTTTAACTGATCTTTTTAAGAAACAAGATACTAAGTTCATGGGAAGTACTCTGTAGGTTTTGATTCCCTTGCGAATGTCGATAATTTGCGTAAATTTGCGACATAAACCGTTGTATCTTTTGATTGCGTTGGCTTAGAAGTTTTATTTTTTCACAGCACATAGCGACCGCAGATCTGGGTATTTAATATAATTTTCAGCTTGATACTTTGACGCTTTTTTGGGAAAAAGGGTCTTAACAGACAGACGGACGGACAACAAAGTGACCCTATAAGGGTTCCGGTTTTTTTCCTATGAGGTACGGAATCCAAAAAACTGCTTTACAAAATAATATAATAGTGATATTTTGTGGTATATTTATATTTCATTTATTATAGATTGTTTAGGTAAAGTCATAGTGTATGCAACTATAAATAGAGAGCAGACAAGATGGTGTTGGTACATTATCTAGCGTGACTTTGTAAAACGGCCCCTGCTAAAGTGGGCTGACAAATAAATCATTGCTAATACGATTTTGCCTTAACATATTTTTGCTCTAACTTCCCCTATAAGATGACTTACGCAGATATTTCTGCAACCATTAATATGATACCTTTTATAACGTTTAAATTATTTTCGCATCAAAATTAATCTTTTGTCTGAGAAATAGAATTTCTATAATTGATTCATACAAAAAGGTGTAAATGAGAAATTGGTTTAGTGACATTTTTTTTAGTAACAATTAATGGATGGATGGATGGATGTTTTAAGGTATCTCCAGAACGGCTGAATAGATCTCGATACTGGCATTCATATAGAATAGTCTGAAATAACAGACTACTAATTAATTCCGTGCAGACGGATTCACGACTGACAGCTATATAATTATAAATGGCAGATAAAAACGATAATTTTACGATTTAACTATTTTAAAAGAAAGGAGGTTGGTTAATTACAAACTCATATAATCTTCCAGACAAAAACAATAGATCATACGCGCTCTGAGCCGTATGTTGACAGAGCCCGCGGCTAGATGGCGTGCATTAGTTGAGTCAACACACGCTGACGTCTGCCATAATCCGCTCTGTAGCGCCCCCTACTTTGAGCAAACAGTATTCGGTCTGCATATTGAATATGTGGGTAGTTAACTAGCACATATGATTGAAATTGGTATTACCTCGTTTTAACACGTACTTTTGAGTATTAATTTAGATTTTTCAGATTTTTTAAAATTTTCATACAGAACATTCTTCGTGTAATTATAAAATGCGGACCTATTTCGTAGAGCGTCTGTGGCTCACTTCTTACGGTGAATGAAAATATCGTGATGCAACCTGCACATATCTGAGAAGAAATTTGAAGATATGTGTGAAATCAACCAACCCGCACTTGGCCAGCATGGTTGACTATGGCCTAGTCACCCCTAACTTAGGGTGGGCTCCGAGCCCCTCGGTGGGGACGTATAGGGAGCTGATGAACCTATTTCGTGTTATTAATTCCAGGTGTATACCACGTATTATTTTTTTTTTAACATGTGAAAGTACCAAAGGGCTTTGATATGGCTATTTCAAAACTAAACGTCCAAAGTTTCGAACACAAGAGAAGTGGACGTCAAGCACACAAAAGTCTTTGACATTTAATTTACTCTATGGCATGCATATACAGAAGTAATGTAGCTACATTGTGCTCAGTGCAGGAAAGCGGCTAGTTCGGCAAACATACGCACAGAGCAGGCTTCAATCGAGCGTACTACATGCTGATAAGTATTAGGAACCTAAGTACAGTCGACGCAAAAAGATACATTGTGACAATTGTTTGCGTTAAAAACAAAACAAGGCCAATTATTGCATGGTTGCTGTATGTTTTTTAAACATGACTTTTCTTAATGTTAACAATATTTTTAAGTAATAATTCCTTTAGAAACGTTGGAGCTTTTAAGCTTAAAAAAAGAATCATTTGTGCTAACAGTGTGTTAACTTAAAAAATACGTTTTTTTTATAATTAACTCAAGACATTATTGACTTTTCTACTCGGCAGTACTATAAGCCTGCTTAATATCCGTTTGCTTACTTTGATATTTGTGCGGCGGCTTAGCATGCGTTGCCGTACGTATTTGCGTATTGGTATTAGAGCTCTGCTGTTGGCTGCAGTCAAAGGGTTGATTTGAGGTGCGCCGGGATTAGCCTGGTCAATTAAAGGGGTTTATTGTACGCGTAATTTGAAACTTGAGATACAATGGAGGTGAATTGACTATGAACTCGATTGTACTGATTGTTACTAATGAATTAGAGCTATGTTTGTTTAGTGCATTAAATGCTATTATGTTAGTTGTTACTGTATGTACTGGATTGTATTAGCACTTATTTAATAGTCTGATGAACTTATCTGATATGATTGAAACTAAGTTACCATAGCGCACCCAAGCCTATCTCGGCTTTGTCAATTTCTATGCTTAGGTTATATTTTCTGACACTACCAACAGCGATAAAAGCGCTTCTTTAACCATGTCATATAACTTTGTAGCACTCCACCAGCCTAACATGATGTAAACAAAAATAAATTTAGAAGTTTCTCAACAAGAATCTCACGTGTGCTCCATTTAACAGTACAGTGACGTGCAAAAGTGACAAAGTTACATTCTTTAATGCGTGTTGTAGTGCATTGACCTCGCATAGTGCGTCTCTATAGATAATTGTTTCAACTTAATTCGTAATATAATCGATGCGAGCATTATGCAGGGCTGCGCTACGCGTAATCTGTGGGCCAGTCGCGAAGTCACGCCTATTTGTTATACAGGTTGTCCCAAAATGCATTGAACAACTGTTATTTTTTTATTTCAAGATTAAAAATATTTAAGAAGGTTTTTATTAAATTGTTTCAAATTTAATTAATGAAACTCATACACATGTACAGCATAAAGTATGAAAAAAACTTAACATTTTCAGTTATTAATATCATTAAATGATTTGCAATTAATGTGAGTAAATAATTTTTTTATAATATTTTACAATGTTTTTAAAAGTAAGTATTTGGGAACATCCTGTATATTGCGTTGAATCAAGAGCGCAGGACCGTCATTTATCATCAGGCAGATTAACTGCGGCTGTGTGCACTTGTTCCATTTAAAATCGACTTCCTCGTGCTCTCTGTTAGACAAAAAACCTTTTACTAACCGTGTTGTTTATTGTTCTTTGTTAGGTAAAAACGCAAATAGTTTGAACATGGTTGTTAAGAATACAAGATTAATCGATTAGATGTTTTAATTTATGAATATTTTGTATTTTTAGTTATAACCCTTAGAAAATTATCGTTGAGTGAAAACACAACGCATCTGCGGTTGCGTATGTCTATGATTTCAGGTGCCCGCTCACTCATTTGCCACCTTATGATATAAAACAAAGTAAATTTGTTGCAAAATAGTTAAAGAGAGGTATGAAAATATTTAATTAATTAATGAAATAGCAATTTTTAAGGAACTCGTGAAGAATTTAAACGTTGAAGCTACTAATCATATTGTCATAATATGTTATGCTCCAACGCCCTCGAAATAAGTAGGTTTGTGAAGGGTCAAGCAACGTAACGGAATTAGTGAGTAACCTTTTACCTAATTGTTGCAATGAAGCGTGGTTAATCGCGAAAATTCACACAGAGCTGAGTAAAACGGTGTGAATAAATGCAATTTAATTTATTTAAATATTACTGTTTGTACGAAATATATTATTTCAGAATTATTTGATATAAAAGCTGACGACGCCGTCTGCGCTGAATTAAAAAAAATACTAGCTTATGTGTTCTTCCAGACTATGTTTTATATGTATGCCTATATACCTTCAAACAAACATTCATCCATCCATCTAATTCGCATTTATAATATTGGTAAGATAATTAATATAATTTCTATCCGAATAAAAATGTAAATTAATTTGATCACTTTTCTACGTGAAGGTACTTTTTCAAGTGAACTCAATTTAATTATGGATCCAAAAAAAATGTGACATATTTTACTTTTACTAAATACAAATACAGAATATCTCTAAATTGAGTATTATCCTTTTTAATAAAAGGCTAATAACTTAGTTATATCATGAGAAACATATTAATACTAAGAAAGTAAATTTTGTCGCACTGTAATTCCAATTGTACAATCATTGGGGGCCGATGTCATCCCAAATAATTTTCGATTTTGCGGTAATTTTTTCTTCCATGTTTCCCCTAACTGCCTATTTTTGCCAAGGGTTAAATACAGGACTTATATTCTTTGTTAACAATGGGCATGTTTGTCATTAAATGTCAAATTATTTTACGGTTCTTTAGTTTAGGCGATGACTGCGCGGTTGCGTGGGAAAAGAGTTTTTTTTTTTTAAACCTAATAATGACATTTATTTTTTATTGATTAAGAATTTCAGACGTTTGTATTGGTTTTACAATAGTTTTATATTTACGATGTGGTTGATTTTACTGAAGATTTTTTGTGTAAAGACTCTAGGGATCCTTGTGTTATTATAACGAATTTTATTGAATGGATTTGGATGATATGAGAATCTTTTATTAATTGATGTTGGGCATGTCCATTGGTGTCAATCAACTCGGTGTTTTTTTATATCATAAAGGTGGCAAACGAGCGAGCGGCCACCTGAAATCGCTGAAATAGCGAAGTGACCGTTGCCCATAGACATACGCAATTGCATATGCGTTGCCTACCTTTAATCGACGGAGGAGAGGATGCACAGAAGGAAAATATTTTGCATTGCATCCTCTCATCCGGAAAGTCCACTTCCACTTCCCATCTTTTCCTTATAAGATAGAGGGTGGGAAGTGAAAGAGGACTAAATTAGGCCTCCGGGACGCATACTTATCAGACGAAACGCGAAATAGCTTCCACTTCACGCCTGTCTTCTGTGTAGTCGTGGTATTTCACCGGGCGAGGCCGGGCCAATTCGTGCGAAAATGTTAAAGCGGGCTCTACCACTGTTAAACTGTTGCCCCCTTCTCTTAATAATGTTTCTATATGAATGAGAATTAATAAGGAAATAAAACTAATATTATACAAGTACGGAAATTACTTGTAGTTAAAATAATTAAACGTGAGCCTTCAGAACAATTGTTTCTAACAATGAACGCAATAGTTTTGCCTAAACAATAAGATAACAATACATTAAATAGCCATTATATCATTTTGGACATTACGACTTTAAGATAAAGTCTAGATTCGCACTGACTTATATGCAAAGGACAATTACCTATGCCTCACGCAGTACACTCGGCACAACAAAAGCGCACAATATGGCTAATGGCGGAGGCAACTAGACGCAACTCATTCACCAAACAATTACCGACTTAATAGAATAAATAGAGTAATCAGGCTACTTCAGCGCATGTTGAGTGGGTTGTCGGCAACTATACGCTCGATTTAGGTGCGATGGTTTTATATTTTGACATTAAAATTGGAATTTAGTACACTGCATTTCAATAAGATTTATCAGTGCTCAAGCAATGAATAGCAAATATTGGTCACTATATAGCTAACTATCGATAACAGTACGTAATAGATGAACTCTTTATACATACTCGCTTTTCATAGAGCGATGACCAAGTGACCAATAACATGATTAAGTATTGGTAAATTATTAAAATGTGTAACTAAATTCTTACATGTGCATTCAGAAGACACTGTTCGATGTTGATTTTTTTTTTAATTCTTACATTAATTTAATGAATTGCACCTTTATTTAGCGTACGTATATCACAGAGACGGCTGAAACACGCACGTTAACCCAATCCCGGTTCGGGGCCTCACCTTTTGTTAGCGTTATTTGGATGCTAATGTGTTAATTATCAGTTTTGCATTGTAATTAGTGGGGCCCGATAACAAGTGTTATGAATATTGCATTCCCAGTTTAAATGCGAATTGATTGACCTTTGTTTAAAGCCATTGGATATGACAATTTGATCACACCATTTTACATATATTTCACTGTAAATAATGAGGTTTTAATTAAGTAATAAGGCTATTGTACAGTCAGCTGCATAAACATGTACACATTTATTAATCTTTAAAAATTGTATAGACCTCCTGTTTATCAAAAATGTGTACGTAGTTTTCGCCAATAGCAAGTATTCATAGTAGTCAATGTAAGGACGGATACGTGCTTACGTACTCTTAAAACCTAAGGCTTATACAAGTTTCTTAAGTTTTGTAAATGTATAAATATTCATGCATCTGACTGTACTTCGCCTGTGAAGAATCTGTGGTCTTCCGTTGCACTTGTTTGCTGGACAGCATGTATATTTTTTGCATTACGTTATCAATTTTTTTTTTCAAATACGGTCGCAGTGTTCGTTATTTTTTTAACATCACGAAAAAATTACTGTGTGGAAGAATCAAGGGCGTCGGTGGCTTGGGGGCTTAAGCACTTAACTTGTAATCTGCAGGTCCAGGGTTCTTCAAATCCCTCCATATATCAATGTGTTTTTCGATTTACGTATCTACATTTATCCGAAGTTCTTTCGGTGAAGGAAAACATCGTGATGCAACCTGCACATATCTGCGAAGAAATTCAAAGATATGTGTGAAGTTAACCAACCCGCACTGGACCAGCGTGGTTGACTATGGCCTTGTTACCCCTAATTGAGGGTAGGAATCGAGCCCTTCGATAACTCTGGAATGTCAATCAGCTACGGTAGTAAAAGGTCACATCATGGCCTGATTCTTGTATTGTTAAAACAAGTCAAAATACTTGACTTGTGCACTTTTCAAATTAGCTAAGCTTTTAATTCGTTCTGTAATCTTATTGTACCATTGATAACTTACAAAGTCAGTTAAAGCGCTTTTCAAATTGTTTAGATAAATTTAAACTCTATTCAATACACATAAAGATCACTTTCGTATAATAAGGTAATATATAGGGTGTTTTTTTTTGCCGAAATGACACTGTCAAAGGTTTCAAATTAAGGGGCCAAGTTCAAATATAGAATGACGTACCTTTTTTATATCACGCCATACATCAACCATAGATAATATGATTGTAAAAGAATACAAAACGGCGTTTACAAATTTTTATGTTTCAGATTTGAAATTTATTTTTTTAATATACTCCAGTGTTACTCAACCGAGGGCCGCTTTGTATTCATTATGTGTAATAAAAAAGTAATGTTGCATTGTGATCGACTGATGAATTTCGGGAATGATTTTGCGACTTTACGATCGATTCTCGTTCGTTTTACGATATTCTCTTGCTGATGTGCATTTTTTTGCGTGAGAAATTCATCACTTTTAACCAGGTGCTGTTTAAATGCTTTATACGTGCTGTAGATTTTATTTTAATATACTTAACTAGCTGTCGCCCGTGGCTCCACTCGTGCTAGATTAAAAAAACTTAATTAATATGTGTTCTTCCAAACCATGTACTATATCTATGACACCGTTCTGGAAATATCTTGTAGCATACATACATACAAACATACTTATTTATAATATTAGTGAGATTTTTTCATACATATTTTACATTTGTAAACAGTTAAGTTTTCCTTGATTGATAAATAATATTAAAACCACAATTTCTGTTATAGGTCGTACATCAAATTGTGGTTGCAATCTTAATTATAATTGCGCATATTAAAACTTTTTAATTTGCGCAAATATATTTTGTGATTAAAAAAAAATACTATATATATATATATATATCGTAGTAAACACTTTCAAAAATTCAATTATCTTCTAACTTTAAATAGCAACAAAACATTACAGTTATAAAACAATTGTATTATATTCATTTTAAATTACTTTAGACATGGTAAGTGGGTACAACACTATGATTAACAAATCACACCCGCAGATCCTGCGGCTATTTAGACTCATCATAAACACGATAATGTACGTCTCACAAGTAACGTTCATAAACATGCATCAAACCATTAGCCTTATCTATTCAATATTCCCGATTTGTTTTTTAACTAATTTATGGCGTTTAGGCACGAAAACAACGCCTATGTAAATGTTAACATTGATAGTAGAAACTGGAAGTGACAACTGAAATGTTATTTTGTAAAATTATGTTACATGGAAAAATTAGCTCGTAGTTTTGAGTATGGTAACATAAAAGTATACCTAGAGTTCTAATATATAAAACTAACAAAAAATATATTGTGCGAAATGCGATAGATTAGTGTAGTCTACTTTACAATTTGAGCTATCCTAGTGTTCCCTATAGAAACAATTTTAATATTCCTATTTCCCATTGTACTTTTAAAAAATAAAAAAATGTCATACCAAGAATCTGGGAAAATCAAACCCAATTATGCTATTTTTATTGTATTACATAACACGATTATTATACTAATAAATATAAATATTCAAATATAGCACCGATCTTACATTAAAAACTTTGTCACTTCTATTCGATGTACATCCGGAAACTCACACCAGGGTCACTCGTAAAGCGGACGATAGAAATGAGATTTTAACCATGGTTATTACTAGTAAATTAATTAATAACTACTCTGCAAGCGGATGTTAAGTGTGTTTAACTATACGCTATTAGTAGCCCAGTTGGTTTATGACTTTAATTAAGGTAAAAAAACATAAACGGAAGAGTTTCATTAATATTTACACTATCACTCGGCTCAGATTCTACTTGGCTTTATTTGGACTTGTTCTTTGTATTCTTCATTACTGAAGGTCGAGCTAGTCTTGATACGCTTTAACTGCTGTATCGACCAGCTGTCTCCATGCCTTCCTGTCTTCGGTTTGTCTCAGGGCAGTCGTGATATTGAGTCCCAATTCCCTACACTTGATCGGACCAGCGGGTAGGTGATCGACCCCGTGACCTTTTACCCTCTATCATTCCGACCACAACCAATTTGTCTAGGTTGTCTGGGCAATATCTCTTAAGTATCCCAGGAGTTTTCGGTAGCATGTGGTATTTGGACTAATCCAGTATATTTTCTTACAAAGCAAGTTTTGTTAGTTAATAATCGGTGGATACTTTGTTCAAATTTGGCTACGTCAAAAGAATAGGGTCAGATTTTTTGCTTCAAGTGAGTAATTTAAACAGTATAAATTATTAAGTATGGTATACTAAGGGACTTAGCATGAAAATTCGTCGATTAAATATACGTAACGTCATCGATAGAATTTGTCAAAATGTTTACGACATTTTGTCTATAACATTACGATTCAAGTAATATTCGTACTAGGTCCTTAGAACGGTTTTTAAATTTTTATTCCAGAAGTTCATAGTACATTCCTTTAAGAAACTTTATCTCAAGGTCTTTATAGTAGTACAGTATAACTAAATGATTGTAGATTTGTAATTTTGAATTTAAATAGGCAAGTATAAAAACCACAAAAAGGACGTTGCCGTTTTGATTCTTATTCAATGAAGTGAAATAAAATGAAATAGGATCCGAGTCTAATTATGGTCGTTATGTAGAGTCGTGGTAATTACCGTCAGCGGTTAAGGCTAGGTGCTATTGAAAAATTAGTATATTCTAAATAAATTCTAGAATTTGATAAAGAAATTATTTTATACAATCTAGAAAATAAGTACTTTGATAATTAATTCATCTAATTAATTTTAATTATTTCAATCTTAACGTGTCGATAACTTTATAGTACGTTTTGGTTTTTTAATTAATAATATAAACACAAATTTATAGTTGAACTAGCTGTCGCCCGCGACTCTATCTGCGTGAAAATAAAAAAAAAAAACTTAATTAGTAGTCTATGTGTTAATTCATACTATGTCCTATGCATTTCATTGTGATTAACCGTTCTGGAGATACCAACTAACCTAACCTAACCTTCTATCAAACATCTATTTATCTAGTCAACCAAACATTAGCAGTTATTAGTAAGAAGTAATATTATTACGCTAAGTAAAATATAATCATGATTGCATAGTATGCTAATTCACCTTAACAAAAATCTGAGACTAAATGGAGAGTCTCGCTGCAGCCTGCCTTTGTGTTGTATAATAACAGAAAATTGTTGCAACCGTGTCTTTTGTGAAATGAACTATA
>NW_013530935.1:5669675-5760251 GCF_000836235.2 Papilio xuthus
TCTACGCTTTCAACCGTTTTCAAATTAAGAGGGGATGGAGAGGAGTAGAGAATTTTGTCTGTGAATATCTTATTTGTATATCCTATCTTCTATAGATAAATGTAGTCATTGCTTTCTGTGTTTTTTTAATGTTATAAGGTGGCGAAGCGATCGTTTCTGTAGATGCCACAATTGAAGATGCGTTGCCTACATTTACCAACCCAACCTCGGACAAAATTCTGTGTCATTTAAAATACGTGGCCATTGACTCGCGACGGACACACCGGACGCACGGACCGTACGAATTGTAGTTTGATTTGTATGACTCCGCTAGCCCGGAGACATCGAAAGACGGCATTTGTCAACAAGCAATCCGTTGCGAACGGTGTGTGCGGTGCGTCCGGTACCGCTCAATGTTGTCCGGAATTGAAGTTGTAAAGAATAGACCGTACGGAGTCTTTCATTATGTAAAAGCACTAAAATATTCTTCGTTGAAGTACTTTAATCAAAGTCTAACACATTGTCGCATATTAAATTATTGTTATGACGTCTGACTCCATAAAAGGATACGAACACGTATGCTGACAAATGCAATGAGAGCTTTCAGGAAATTAAACCATAAAGTCCGCTCGGTAATGGTCATAATCGCATGATTGCGTATCCTTTTACATTAGTTCAAGTGCTTAAATTGGACCATTTTAACTACATACATACAAATTCAATTTGCCTGAAAATAATAAACGAAAATGAGATATGAATATTTGTATTATAATAAAGTTAGTTAATATAAACTGCAGAAGTACTTAATCTAATAGTAGAATAAGTAAAGAAAAGTAAAAAAAAATAATTTCAAACAAAAACTTTTTCTAATTTATCTATAAGTTTTATTTGCTTTGATCAAAATGAAATGAATGAGCGAATTATGCAAATAAAACCTTTTTCGCATAAATAAAGAGAAATATCGAATAGTTTTCGAATTTTTTTACAACTTTAACAACGGAAAAATCAAACTTAACGCATTTCTTACCGATGGTTTCGGAGATCTTTGACAAAACAGAGATAGCAATAGGTTTTAAAAGATGATTTTAGTTTAAAAAACCCACAGTTAAACAATCAAAGTCTTAAGTTTTACTTTAGATTTACAGATTGATGCAATTAGCACTACGAGTATTTAAAAATAAATCCTCAAAGTAGTCTGCGCTTTCCTCATTAAGTTAATACCACAAATATTACACACTCTTCTAATGTGAACATTTAAAGGAAATGGCCGAGAATCCTCTTATCTTAATCCTTACACAGAGATGTGGCCATTAAACCAGCGACTCTATACACGAAATATAATTTCAATTAACGTTTTTATTACATTTTAAATAAATCTTAAAATAATTTTAAGTTTGAACGCAAATAAATTACATAATTATTAATATTTCGTCCTAAAGGTGAATATACAATAGAGTATTCTCTCAAGCAAGCAAGCTTTTTAATAATGGCTTAATACAGTTAAACAAGTGTGTTTCGTGAAAGGGTAATACACTAGAACATATAAGTCTAATAAAATTATAACGCGTTTGTGCACCCTGTATATGACGGTATGAGCGAGCTCACTAATTTGCTGTAAACAAAAAAAAAGTATGTAACTTACCTACCGTTTCATAGCGTAGTACCAAAGTGTCTGGACAAACCCGCAATGGGTTTATAGACACTTTTATTGTAAATTTGTATTTTATTCCTTGTTTATATAAATAAATAAAAAAAAAATAATAGAGTAGCTTGTTCTGTTACAAGTAAATGCTCCAGTGTATACTAACCTTAAGATGACAGTTTGAATTATATAATTCTAATAAGTAAATGAGTAAATGAAAAAATATAATAATATAAATATAATAATAATAATCTTTTTATAAAGCAAACAGAACAGTCATTTTAGAATTTTTTAATTTAAATCAATTAAAATGCTTGCCAATATTTGTTTGTTCTATAAATATTATAGAATATTTTTTTATTTCTTTTTTTATTAATAAATTAAGTTACTATGTAAAGTCTCATGGCCACACACAATACCTTCTTCATTATTCAAGTGTTGCTTTTAATGTACGTGAAATTAATGTAGTCGTCAAAGTTATTTTGTTCTAAGCGCCTTGTACATTTTAACGATATGTAACTTGCTTATTTAAAACATATTACATACTAGTTATCGCCTGTGACTCCGTCCGCGCGGCACTAAATATAAACTAAATAAGTAGTCTATGTGCTCTTCCATATCATCAAGGTCTGTTGAGCCGTTCCGGAGATATCTTCAAACAAATATCCATCCAACCATACACATTTATAATATTAGCATGTAATATGCTCATACAATAGCTACCTTCCTTAACTATGGTAATCGGAAAAATGTCTTGACAATATCTGAAAAGTCTTATTTCTTACTATTTCGGTAACATATAGATTATACTATAAATAATATCTTCACCTGACAAATTATTACTCAAATGTCATACAAACTAAAGAATGTTATAAATTGCTTGATTTTTACGTCTTTTTTTTATTAATGGCGTATATTTTCCATTAAAAAACAGTAAAGAAATAACTTTTTCATCAATTTGAATATGATAATTATCTTTTAAGTTTTAGAGTTTAAAATCGAATGGAAATCAAAGTAAGCAGACCAAAGTTGTACTTCAATTTCCTGTTTGTAAGAATCCAATTTAAAAGTCGTAAAATGTTATTAACCGGCTCTGTATTAGAAGATTCGATAACTTTACGGCTTCCGATGCTACTCTATATTATTTATTGTTTTAAACAGTCTGTTATAAAAATTTATTAATGTAAGAGTTCAGCAATTATTCTAAACCAATCTCTTGTTGTCTCGTCGGTGGCTCAGTGGTCTAACGCTTGACTTGCAATCTGCAGATCCTGGGTTCGAATCCCGCCATGTACTAATGTGTTTTTTCGATTTCCGATTTACATATGTACTCGTACATTTATCCGACGTTCTTACGGTGAAGGAAAACATCGTGATGCAACCTGCACATATATGAGAAGAAATTCAAAGATATGTGTGAAGTCAACCAACCCGCAGTGGGCCAGCGTGGTTGACTATGGCCTAGTCACCCCTAACTTAGGGTAGGCTCCGAGCCCCTCGGTGGAGACGTATAGTGAGCTGATGATGATGAATCTCTTGTTATCTTATTAATATTATAAATGTAATATTTCGATGGATATTTGTTAGAAGGTATATCCAGAATTTCTGCACGGATCTCGCTTAAATTTGGCATAGATAGCTACTCATTAAGGTTTTTTAGTCTGCGCGGACGGAGTCGCGGGCGACGAATAGTTAACAATGTGCCTTTTATGAATGATACAGATCTATAGTTAACAATATTTAAAGCCTTACAGTTCCACTAAGGTATCATATTACAGTCCTTACACTTAGTTCTCCCCTTAGATGTTAGTGTAGATTAAATTTACAATAACAGTATGGCACTGCCTAATATTTGGCATCACTCCCCTCGTGTGAAAGTATAATCTTTCTTCTTAAAAAGTACAGACACAAAACGACTATGTCGTTGTAATTATAACCTTTTGATCTTTAAAAAACCATCATAAAACACCCTCCCTTGTCTCAAGGATGTCGCGTTTTGGATCTTAATTATAAAGTCATACGACGATTTAATATTAAATTTTACAACACCCAAGACGTGTAACTTAAAGTCTTATTGAAAATTAATAACAACATTATCGCGTGTAAAAGTCAGATATACGATTACAGTTTTGTGAATTTCCATATAAAGACGTATTTATTGTGTGTGTTAAAATAGCATTTTTTATCAGATGGCGATATAAAAACCTAGACATTGTCACGCGACTAAGGTCTATTACATTTCTAGGAAAACAGACGAAAAGGAAATAATAATTACCACAAAACTTATTGACCTGTTTTATTTATAATTATATTTTATATTGATAAAATCCATAAAAAACAACAATAACTTTTTAAACAGCACAAAAAAATCTTGATAAGTATCCTATGTGTTCTTCCATACTTTGTTCTACATCTAAGCAAAATTTCGACAAAAACCTTGCAGCCGTTTTGGAGATACCTTCTAACAAATATCCATCCAAACATTCGCATCTGTATATATATAAAAGAAAGTCGTGTTAGTTACACTATTTATAACTCAAGAACGGCTTTACCGATATGGCTGAAAATTGGCGAGGAGGTAACTTAGAACCAGGAGACGAACATAGGATACTGTTTATTCAATTTTTTAATTAATTTTTTTTCGAATTTTTGCCTTGAAGATTGCCTTTTTATTTAACTTACTAATTTTATAAATGGGAATGTTTATATGGGTGTGCTGTGGATGGATGGAGTCTTAGAAGACATCTCTAGAACAGCTGAACGGATCTCGATTAAATTTGGCATACGTATAGAACATAGTATGAAGAAAACATAGGCTACACAAATTAAGTTTTATTTTATTTTTATCCACGCGGACGGTGTCGCGGGCGACAGCTAGTTTATAATATTAGTAAGATTGGGCATACATCAATAAATTGTTTACCTAAACATTATATTGAAATGAAACAATTGACTAGACTTCATATCCTTCAACTTTTAATAACCTTTAAGACAATGTCACAATTTTTAATAGCAATATCAAAGGTCAAACTTTGCTTTTAATATGCTAACTACTAAATAAGAAAACAAATTCTGGTTCCAGACGGTATTGTTAGTTTGAAAACTGGACGGTCACGGGCTAACGGTCAAAGTACTATGAGTCATCGCTTTCAGCTATTGTTGCGATGAATTTTAACTTTCATGTTGTAGAAATAAAATTAATGGTAATATTTCAACTTTAGCGCATGATTTGAAGTAATATCCGATGTCTACTGCTTCACTCGTCCCATATCCGATGAACCTTCAAACCTATTTTACTTCTTACTAAATTTATAAATGCGAATGTTTAGATGGATAGATGTTTGTTTGAAGGTATCTCCAGAACGGCTCCACGGATCTTGCTTGAATTTGGCATAGATGTAGAGCACAGTCTGGAAGAACACATAGGCTACTAATTAAGTGTTTTTCTTTAATTATGTGCGAACAGAGTCGCAGGTACCAGCTAGTACTGTATAACCCCAAAAACTCTTAGTTAAATATTTTCCGAAAAATGCATCTTTTAAATGTCCTTGAACTGAATTTTTTTAATAGAAAGAACGTCCTTGATTATAAAAATAGTTCTGCTTATTTTTAAATATCTGTTTTTGTTACAGTCAGCTTTAAAATGAAACCTAATTTTATACCAGAAAATTTTAATAAAGAAAGAAAGCGTTGCCAAAGTAAAAACTATTCCAACATTCGACTTCAAGAGTCAAATACAGTACGGTACGGAACGTTGGTAATTTAGCGAAGAGAAAGAAAATTTGCCTTAATTTCATCAGCTAGAGAATTTCCTTGGTAAGTGTTATCGCACCTGCACATCCACAGACGTCTGGAATAACACTGCAGCTTGCAAACTGAAACTAATTTGTTATCGTTAGAGAAACTATAGATAATGTTTTCAATAGAGTCAAATTAAATGACGGTTCTTTAAGCTTAAAATCGGATATTTCTGATTCTATTGTTTTTATTGAGAAGAATCGAAAAAATTTAAGTATTAAAATAATTTGTTTTTAGTTTTTAAATTGGTCACACTGCGTTTCGTGGGAGTATATTACGAAGATTTCTTTTCGATACAATAAAATAAACGTCTCAAAATTGTATTTTTTTAGTTGGATCACAAATTTTTGTATCAAAATTTATGCCAATTTATTGTTGACTTTACAAGTTCATCCACTTTTAACTAGTCGTTTATAAAAGATTTAAAAGATAGCACACAAAAGTTTGACAAACATCTACCAACATACAAACATCATTATCAACCTTTCCTTATCCTTACAGTTGGTCGGCACATTTACTCTACTTCTCCATACATCTCTATCAGCCGTCAAATCTGAATTCTTACGCATATTTCACAAAATCCATCCATACATTCTTCGATATTCCTCTACCTTTGTAGCCATCCACATTTAATCTCATTACTTTTTTCCAATCTACCAACATACAAACATTTGATAAAAACAACGAAGTAACGCAGCAATTTCCCGATGCTGTAAACACAGCCTTATTATCTGCACAGAGTATAATTATTCTCCTGCAAAGATCGCAATTATTTCAACCAGGAACTCAAATAAACTTCAATTAGTGCAAGCGCACTCTTCGCCTTGCAGACGCCGTTCGCTCGGCAATTGTTTATGTTTATTATGTGTTTATTGTTTGACTTTGTGTAAACAAGTTTGTTACTTCGCAAAGTGCTTCTACAAGTGTAGGTATCACTTTGGTACGATGAAATTGCTGGATGGTTGAACCAAAGAATAAAAAAGTTTTTAAATTACAACTATTTTTTTTTTTATAACAGAAGGGGGCAAACGAGCAGCGGGAACACCGAGGTGTTCAACGACCTCCATGGACATCAGCAATACCAGAGGAACCGCAGATGCGTTGCGGCCTTTGAGGTGGTGATAAGCTCACTTCTTGAAGGACCCTAAGTCGTAGCGGTTTGGAAATACCGCCGAGGACAGACCATCCCACAACGCTGCTGTGCGAGGCAGGAAGTTTCGCGCAAACCGCACGGTTGTGGATTGCCAGCCATCGAGATGGTGTGGATGGAACCTGGCGGTCTGTCGTGTCGTCCGATGACGGAACTCGGCGGCAGGAATCGTTCCAAACAATTCTTCAGAGCACTCCCCGTGGTATATGCGGTAGAAAATGCAGAGGGAACTAACGTCCCTCCGCAGTGCCAGAGTGTCGAGCCGATCAGTAAGAGCTCGGTCGTTGACGATTCGAATCGCTCTCCGTTGTATGCGGTCAAATGGAAGAAGCTGGTACTGGGGTGCTCCCGCCCAGAGATGCGAGCAGTATTCCATGTGGGGCCGAACTTGCGCCTTATACAGCTGAAGGCGGTGGCCCGGTTGGAAATACTGCTTCGCTCTGCTGAGCACACCCAGTTTTTTGGAGGCCAGCTTGGCCTTGTCTTCCAAATGACCGCGAAACTGAACGTCATTCGATATGTCAACGCCGAGAATACTGATACTGGCTGAGGCAACCAGGGGAGTGCCCTCGAAACGAAGATCCACGACAAAGGGCTGTTTTTTTACTACTACTAACTAGTGTCAAAGTAAAGTCTATTTTGGTCTTTGTTGCCGACAGATACGGAACTTTTTACACGTTTTTAATCATACTTGTTATATTTTTAAATTTAGAACTTTACATGTTTTTTCTTCCTTTTTCTCTATATTTAAAACCATCAGTTGTAAATATATTCTGTAACAGTGCGTGCTTTTCTCTTTATTTCTAATAATTCCAGTTTATATTTTTATTTTATCTTTTTATTATATAATATAATATTCCAAAAGTCATCCTAATCCAAACGCTCTTTCCATCCTTACATTTTCCGTCGTCTTTAGTCTTCTTAATAAATAAATTTTATTTAATCTGAAACATATAATTACAGATGGTGTTCATCCTTTTTTTTATTAATAACTAGCTGTCGCCAGTGACTCCGTCCGCGCGGAATCAAAAATAAACTTATTAAGTAGCCTAGTTCTTCCAGACTATGTTCTATACGTGTGCCAAATTTCATCAAAATCCGTTTAGCCCTTCCGGAGATATCTTCAAACAAACATCCATCCATACAAACATTCGCATTTATTATAATACTAAGATTAGAAAGATAGTATGAAGTATGATTCCTTTAGAAATATTCTTCCAAGACATTTCGATTCCCAAGTTAATACTTACGTTATGATATTGCGCACTGACGTAGAATTTTTAACTAAGTACTTAGGATTTTTCTAATTTTGTTCTACACTTCGAATTTTAAGAAATAAAGGATAAATTTAACTTACGTTTGTCTTTTAGATCAGCTTTAGATCTTACTTTCTTTCAAAATGCAATTACTAATAGAATATTTTCCTCAATTTATTACTTATTGGAAAGTATTGACTAAGTATAGGCCGTAATATAAAAATAATTTCCATTGAAAGCTTCAAATAATACCCATGTAATGGTTTCCCGTAAGTTCAACACAATAGTGTCATAATTATGTTTCGCTTTAAAACCGCGAACATCAGCCTTTCCCGGTATCACCGCGATATCGAGAAACAATCGTTAGTTTGTGACGAATCGCATTTTGATTACAGAGTAAAGAAGTTATAGACAATTTAAAATATTTTTTTTTTACCAATTTATTGTGTTTTGTTTAAATAATATGTTTTCTAATGAACTAAAAATTAGGGTAAATTAAAGTATATGGATTTGTATCGTGAAGATTTCTCTTAGTAATCTATACAATTAATTAAATCGGAGTGACTGTATAAAAAATTTTTATGTCTTTAAATGAGCAATTCTTGTGTATATATAATTGGAATCTCGGAATCGGCTTCAACGATTTTCATAAAATTTAGTACTCGTATATAGGGGGTTTCGGGGGCGATAAATCGATCTAGCTAGGAATCATTTTTAGAAAATATCATTTTATTCGTGTTTTATCGATAGCCAACTTAAACATAAACTTAACTTTTTCTATCGGTAAGATCGAAAAATATTATTCATATTTCATCATTTTATTAGTAATTCGTACTTAAAAATAATTTCCAAAAAACAAATTTAAAAAAATAGAATACCGAGCAAAGCTCGGTTAATCATTAAGTATCTTAACTATTAGCGTTGCTTATAACGAAAATTCGATAGTTAGAATTTTTGTCTGTCTGTCCGTTTGACGGAACTTTTACTGGAAGGTAGCTTACGTGCGTGGGGGTGAAATAGCCGTTTTTAATATTGCGGTGTCGAAGTCGCGGGCTTATCCTAGTTGTACACTAAAATTCGTCTTTAGTGACCGCTCTGAATGTGTGGTTCTACTATTATAATTCTTTTTGAAGTCGGCTAACAAGATGAAATATTCCAATTTTAAAACCAAATTCTATTTCAAAAGGAAAACAAAATTTATTCATAAATGATGTACATTCAAAATGTAGTCTGTGCGAAGCAGACGTTATTATTTTCAAATTAAGGTTCCGTCTGCATGTAACTTGCTAACGTACAATAATAAAAGCTTGTTTCAGTTTGTTAGCCTGTTTATTTTACGACTTTTATATTTTTCATACAAATGATAATGAATTTGAAAACATACTGTAGAGGCTATCTATATCTTTTACTAATAGGTATTTAAAAATATAAGTAATATAAAATAATTTACCAAGAAAAAAAGCAAAGAAATCATTAATTTGATGTTGAATATACAAACACTATTTCTCACCTTCGACTACGTTAACGCGGAATAAAAAAAAACTTAAATAATAGCCTATGTGTTCTTTCAGACTATGTTCTGCATCTATGTCAAATTTCAACGGTATCCGTTCAGCCGTTCCGGAGATACCTTCAAACAAACATCCATTCATCTAAACATTCGCATTTATAATATTAGTAAGAAGTAAGATCATACGTAAAAAACAAAACACTTTTACTGAGACCAATTTGTACTAGATATGGCATATTTGTTTTTATCTATGCGTTTGTATTGTTCAATCATCCCTAGTATCAGAACACCATTATGACTTTGCTATAGGTATTTGCAATAGTGTTTTCATTTAACCGAAACTGATTGATGACAATGACTCTACCTTTTGCTTGTCGGTCGCGAGCCAAGTTTTTGCTTTCCCGCCTTTTTAGGGTTCGCTACATTTCTATAGTGTCTGCTTTCGTATAGTTATGTAGAGTTTGCAGTTGATTGACTTTGAAATTATAAATGGTTTTGTTCTTTTAAAATAAATGTCATCATAAATTATGATAGAGATGGTTTTTACTACGTCATGTGTTAAATAAATTATTAATTTGTTTTATAACATCGATATATTAAGTTCAGAATTTTTTTTTAAACAATCGCAATATTTATAACAGTGAGAATATAGCCAGTTCTGGAACATTCCATATCTCACCTATCAACTATACCGAGGTAAATATTGGGACCTTAAATGTGGGGATAAAATAGAGATACGTATAATTTGATCCTACATTTTAATAAACACAACGATATCAAAACAATAAAAACATTCCGTCTACAACATTAAGCACTGTCGACTCCAACTTTTGTACAAAAAAAAATCATACGTTTGTTCTGCGGGATGAACACAATAAAACAAAAATATACGGAACCCTTTTCATTAAAGCCTCGCATCATTAAAATACGGCCGATACCCTTGTTGTATTTTTTTCTGCAAATCGCTGTACACAGAAACGGGTATCGAACCTAAACCCTTTTGTGTTCGGGACACCTGCACCATAGAGCCCTGGGTGCTCTTGGAAGCGCACAGACTAAATAAAGTCTTATGAATATAAAATGCAATAGATTTTAAACCTTCTATGAAACAACTTAAGGTTCAATTTTGTATGAAAGGACGTCAAGTTTTTTTATTTGTAGGTTACGAAAATATTAGAGGGTATCCCAAGAACCGTAAGTGTTTTAAAGAACCACTTGCTTCTGAGTCATCACTTCATTTATGCTTTATTTAAAAGTAAATAAAAAATGCTAGATCGATACATGACCACCCTGTCTTAAAATCTATGAATTAAAAAAAATGTGATAAATTATGAACTGCATGAGTCAGTTTTGATGCAGCAAGATCAATAAAAGACCAATATTGCATCAGTCATTTGCTAAAATAAAGCAAAATAAAATAGAGATAAGAAAAAAAATTCTAAATCAATGATGTAGTGCCAAAAAGTCATATATCTGAATGTGTTAGAACAAACTGTGGTCAGACTTCTTTAAATGGGATATTAAATTTTAATACAAGACCAATCGAAGAGTAATATTGCATCAGAGATGAATCACCGACACACCTACAAGCAAGTGGGACAACGTCGCGTCGCAAAAAACCAAAACATAACTGACCCCGAACAAGTTTGGGCCAATAAAAGTAAATAAAATAAATTGATGAAGCCTAATAACCAGTTTCTTTTAAGAAAAATTAAATACATCGCTTAAATTCTTATGATGTTGTTTGTTCATATTATGATAAACAAACTCAACCTTTAAATAAATACAGTTATGACAACACTGTAGGAAATTATTAGCATACTTTGGTGTTTTTAAGCTAGGTTTATGACAAAAATTGAAAACAAGATGAAGATTTTTTTTTATATCATAAGGTGGCAAACGAGCGAGCGGCCACCTGACATCGCTGGATAGCGAAGTGACCGTTGCCCATAGACATACGCAATTGCATATGCGTTGCCTACCTTAAATCGAAGGAGGAGAGGATGCACAGAAAGAAACTATTTTTCCCTTCCATGCATCCTCTCATCCGGAAAGTCCACTTCCACTTACCACCCTTTCCTTATGAGAAAAAGGGTGGGAAGGGAAAGAGGACTAAATTAGGCCTCCGGGACGCACACTTATCAGACGAAACGCGGAATTGCTTCCACTTCACGCCTGTCTTCTATGTGGTCGTGGTATTTCACCGGGCGAGCCGGGCCAATTCGTGCGAAGATGTTAAAGCGGGCTCTACCACTGTTAAAGAGATAGATGTTAGATACTAACATGTTTTAGTTTGTTGTCCGTCCGTTTGTCTGTCAAGAACCTTTTTTATTCCGCGCGGACGGAGTAGCGGGCCAGGGCCAGTATCAAAAGAAAAGTTTCACCTAATTTCAACGAACTGAGAAACAAAAACAATTTATGAGACGGACGATCAAGATACGCTCACGCACGGCCAAAGAATTCGAACAGTTTCCGTTTTGGCAACGAGGCGGGTTTTGTTTCTGTCTAGTTCTTATATTATTTCAAACTTAATTTATGAACCAAGCAATATTTGGGTTATACTAACATTTTAATAATAGACTTGCACTGATACATAATTTTGCAAATTTAACAAAAATAAACAACAAACAGGAAGGAAAACATCGTGATGCAACCTGCACATATCTGAGAAGCAATTCAAAGATATGTGTGAAGTCAACCAACCCGCATTAGGCCAGCGTGGTTGACTATGGCGTAGTCATCCCTAACTTAGGATAGGCTCCGAGCCCCTCGGTGGGGACGTATAGTGAGCTGATGATGAAACAACAAACAGAAACAAACATTAAAAACCAAAATAATCCAAATTAGACATAAGAAGGAAGTGAATTGTGATATGTCGATAATTTACCGAAACTCGATGAGGAAAAGGACAGAAAGACAGAATCGTAATCTGATAATGAATAACAGATTCTCTAAGGTTATAATTTGTTACTATAGGATTATGGATACATTTTAATAATGGATAGAAATACAAATCTTCTAAACAAATTTAAATAATTGACAATAGTGACATCATCCTTCATAAATATTATTCAATAGACATATGGTCTCCATAAATTAGGTCAATGTCAGGCAATACGTGCCAAGTTCTAGAAAATTCGAAAACATTGGATATGCTGAATAGTTGAATGATAAAAGAAAATCCTTGCTTGGCAATGAGACTAAAGGCATGGATCAAGGTCAACATTTTTTTTCTTATAACAAACAGCAAGCAAGAGATAAATAGATGGATTTCATTTCTAAGTAAAATAGTAGTGTACCTTATATCGTCATATTATTATGTCATCATCAACCTGCCCTTATCCGTATTGAGGGTCGGCACATATGTACTACTCCTCCATATCTATCAGCCGTCATATCCGAATCTACATCCTCTTTAACACAATCATTCCATACTTTTTTTGGTCTTGCTCTACCTTTGTAGTCATCCATAGCAAATTATTATGTATATTCAACAATTCTAAATTATATTATTGGTAAATTTTAAAGTTTAACTTATTAAAAAACAATGTTAACTCTGTGAACAACAACATTTGCAAATTCACACGTTTCCTAATCTCCTTCCTTATTTTCAAAATATTTGTCTATTATCATCAATCAGTCAATATTTAACTATGAAAATATGATTATCAATTCTGCCATCTCTTTCTCTTCTTCGTAAAATATTATATTGTTCTCTTTTCATTCGCTTCTCATCTTCATTTGAATTAAATATCAATATAGCAAATCGTTATGTTCATTTTCTTACGTGTGGTTACTTATCAAATTGACCGTGCAAAATATTCAAATGTAATTCAATTGTTAAAGGTTACACTATTCAATTCTGAATGTAAGAATTAACACGTTACTATTGTAATTTGCATACAAAAAGGAATTGCTTGTTGATTTTAACGATATATCTTGATAGGAATAAGTAGATAGTTGTGATGCATATTTTTAAAGAATTGTCTGATTGGTTTACAAATAAGACAAATATCCTAACATACTTTTGATAGACAGCTGAGTTACTACACTTTTAAACTATTGGGGACACCCATGACAATAGTTGTTTGAGTAATATTGGTGTTATCCTCTTAATAAAACAGAATATCAGTCCTTTGGATGGAAATGTATTAGACGAACCAATTAAATAAAAAAATACGTTGATAAAGAATTTAGTTCCTACATTTTTATACACATGGGACTTTTAGCGAAGTTAAATTATACATGATTAAAATATTTTTTAAAGGCTAAAAACAATAAATTAATCTTAGATTTCCGAGACCAAAATCTGCAATAATCTTCTTCTTCGTATTCTTCATTACTGAAGGTTGTGCTTGTCCTGATACGCTTCAACGGCCGTGTCGACCAGCTGCCTCCACGCCATCTTGTCTTCGGCTGGTCTCAGGGCAGTCTTGATATTAAGTCCAAATATAGCCTGCACTTGATCGAACCAGCGAGTAGGTGATCGACCCCGTGATCTGCAATAAAAATATGTTTTAAATGTGGATTTTGGTATTAGAAACCCACGGTAAGCTTTTTTTTTAAATATCCGCTAAAAGGAAACCCGGTAGCTGACAAAAAAAAAACCTGTTTCCGCAAAAATTCAAAGTCGGCACCACGAAATCCTTGCACTTGCATTTTTGAATAAATTTCTCATTCCAAGTCCGATCAGTTGGGATTACTTATTCAAGATTTGCATCCAACCCTGTTAGTCGGGAACAATTTAAATAATTTGCAATAACAAATGTTATACTATTAGTATAAAAGATTTTTTTATCCTTCAACAAACATCTAATTGAACGTGAGAAAGTATTCATTTACATTCCAAAACAATTTGGATAAATAACGACCGCTTTTAGTTTTTGAAATGGGGTATCGCGTATGCAAATATTTTCGTGTGAAGATATTGACGTATGGAGATTTCATTGGATTATTATAATCGTGGTTACAAGTGTGTGAATTGGCTAAATAAAAGATTCCCAATATTGACACGGTTTAATATATTGACAATCAATGGATAGCATATGCAAAACTATGGAATTTAATAACAAATTTCTCAATTTATTATGTTTTATATATATATTGTATATATGAAGTCAGAGCGTCGGTCATGTAAGAGCGTCGGTGGCTCAGTGCTTTCAGCAGTTGTAAACTGCAGGTCCTGGGTTCGAATCCCGCCATGTACCAATGTGTTTATCGATTTACATAAAATATGTACATTAATCCGAAGGAAAACATCGTGATGCAACCTGCACATATCCGAGAAGATTCAGAGATATGTGTGAAGTCAACCAACCCGCATTTGACCAGCGTGGTTGACTATGGCCTAGTCACCCTTAGCTTAGGGTAGGCTACGAGCCCCTCGGTGGGGACGTTTAGGGAGCTGATGATGATGATATGAAGTCAACCAACTCGCACTGGTCCAGCGTGGTTGACTGTGGCTTGGTCACCCGTGACTTTGGGTAGGTTAGTTAGGTTAAGGTCCCTCAATGGGGACGTATAGTAAGCTGATGATGATTAAGTTTTTACTTGTGAATTATTTCTGACATAGTTTTTGCTACGTTATATTTAAGTAACGTTATCTACTAACATTTTAATGTATTCTTAATTACTACAAATTAATATTGTCTACATTTTAATTCATTACTTATGCGGGAATCGCGGGCGACAGCTAGTATAATATAAACAAACATATTGGTTTAAATTGTTTTTGTTTAAACACTATCTGCTGATAAAATAGGTAATCAATGGTTGGTAATTAATGAGGATTTGCGAAAAGTAAAATTAATAGCATCAACATCCAAAAGGCGGGATCATGTCACCGTCGTATTAATTGAATTCAACTCGCTGCAGTTTCATTCAGTTTTTCGGTGCGCTGCTGTTGTTGGAAATTACCGCAAGCTTCATAGACGCGATTAATCATTGCCTGCCACCGCACAAAGACTGTCTGATAGGGTTGATAAATAACCATTGCAACTATGTTTCGTATTTTGTGAATATTAAGAAAATAGAGATGCAAAAATATTATGGATTGAATTTGACGTTGAATCGTATCTCGTCTTGAAAGTTAAATCGTCAATAGTTCAATAACGAATGTTGGTAGTACTGGAGAATGAACATTTAGGGAATTTTAATAAGCAAAAAATCTCACAAAACTCTGTCTTTTGCTCGAAAGGTCTACCTGTAACTTCGGTAACTCTACTTACTTTTGAACTGACTTTTATTACCTTATAAAGATACCCAAAGAAAGCTGTACTATTTCATTTTCTTCCCTACATTTCTATACATGGTAAAGAAGACCACAAGAACACTTCTAACATCACCAGCTACTATACTTATTTTGAATAGCGTCTGTTTGTTGTGATATTGACTTTCTAAATGCTTAGTCATACCATTCCAAAATAAGGAATCTGCGATATTAAATACAGTATCTGTGTCAAGATCAATGATTCATAGCTTTGTGATTTTTATTACGTACACGGTGTGCATTTTGTTACGTCATAGTGACAAAATTTAACGTTACTCATATCAAAAATCGTCATGTCGCTTGTCATATCCCTGCTTAAACATCTGCACGTAAACATATTGCTATCTCAGCTTTTTTAAAGAGAATAAAAGGGATGACAATATTATGTTGTAAAATTTCGGCTAGGGAAAGAAAGACTGAACGTGTCTTAGTTTGGCTTCATTACGCTAAATACATTAGAGTACACTCTTAGCGAACTTGCACTTAAATGCGACATTTAATTTAAAATCTTACTAATATATTTTAAGGTATCTCCGGAACGGCTGCATGGATCTCGCTGAAATTTGGCATATATGTAGAACATAGTCTGAAAGAACACATAGACTTCTTACTAAGATTTTTTTTTATTTCGCACGGACGGGGTCGCTGGTGACAGCTAGTAATCAATATGTGAAGACATAATATATCAAAAAGTACAGTCACAACAAAAGTTAAATAACTTTTAAAATAATTCTAACAACCCTGCAGGAATAAAGCAAGTCAGTGCTAAACCTTAGTACAATAGCGTGCATCAGTGTTGGCGCGAATTAATAGTTGGCGCTGGTGAGCCGAGTTTAATGAATATTGCAGCCAAATGCAAGGTGACTGATACGCTTCGTGTTGTTCCACTATCATTATATCCCTCGCTATTGTGTGCGAAGTTAACTCGACAGTTGATGGCTTTTTAGTGTTACTAACGTTTCATTAGTATTGTTTTGCATTTGTCTACGGCAGCTTACATAAATGCAATAGGTTTTACATATAGAAAATAAACTGTCAAGTCTTTGTTATCTGAGCTGTGTTTTTTCAAATATATAAAATTACTAGTCTTCAATTTCTAACTAATTTATTATCAGTCATCATCATCATCAGCTCACTATATTCGAACTGAGGGCCTGTAGATTGCAAGTCAAGTGCTTGATTCCTGAGCCAACCACGCTCTTACAAACACAACAAGTACAAATATTGTACAATATTAAAATCTATATCATAATAACGTCAGTTTATTCTTAACTAGCTGTAGCCCGCGATATATGTAAGTAGGTCTACTTGAACTAGAAACATGTCTGGAAGAACACCTGGTCAGGTGTTCTTCCAAAGACATGTTTCTACATCCATGCCAAATTTCATCGAGATTCGTTAAGCCGTTCCGGAGATACCTTTAAACAAACATCCATCCATCTAAACGTTCATATTAATAATATAAGTAAGATATAATTCCAAAAACCTTATAGTTTCCAGCTTTCAATATCTACCAAAATTTAATATTATTGTACTTCAAGCACATCTTCTCTTAAACAAATGACGTAAACAATTAACATTTAGTTTCCAGTCATTGTTTTGTCTTCTCATTTGCATAGCGTCTCAGACATCTGGAAATATGATACCTTATGAGCAATTCCAGGCTTTAAAGGAATGCTTTCAGCTCCACAGTTACTGATGGTCTCAAATAATTTAACGCTTTGTTCCTAAATGCAAATTAAAATGTTCATTGTTGTGTATTCGTTGAATGATGAAAAGATTACTCAAAGTTGTAAAATTCTTGGTAAATACATAAATGAACTCATCTTTTTTTCTACTAATAGAATTTTAGTAAATATTACATTTGGTACGAAATTCGACTAATTTACGGTGAAGGAAAACCATTGTCTTGAGTCCAGCTTATATGAGAAGAAATTCAAAGATATTTTCAGGCATGAAGTGGAAGCAATTCCGCGTTTCGTCTGATGAGTGTGCGTCCCGGAGGCCTAATTTAGTCCTCTTTCCTTTCCTACGTTTTTCTCTAATAAGGAAAGGATGGGAAGTGGAAGTAGACATTCCGGATGAGAGGATGCATGGAAAGGGAAAATGTTTTCTTTCTGTGCATCCTCTCCTCCGTCGCAACGCATATGCAATTGCGTATGTCTATGGGCAACGGTCATTTCGCTATTTCAGCGATTTCAGGTGGCCGCTCGCTCGTTTGCCACCTTATGATATATAAAAAAAAACGTGAAGTTAACCAAATTGGGTCAAAGATGTTACCGAGGTCCAATCACTAATTTAGGGTTGAATCAAGTCCTTTGGAGACGAAGTTTACAAGCTAGAAATCTCACACTTTATTAAATTATCGAAAGATTTCAAAATTCTCTCCCCTGTACATCTCACGTGTTATTACGCGTGATACTTAGAGTGATGTGACTATTAAGGTTATACAAACCAGATGTAGAATCTCGTGAGCTATATCTCATATATTTATTTATGGATTTATATCAAGACCAAGATCAAATATATTTGAATAAGCAATATACTGTTGTCAATAACTCAATAGTATGTTTCTGGGATAGACATGTTAATATAGTTAGCGTCAGTTATAAACTTGACTAGGTTTTTCGTGATGTGGAAGCATTTCCGCGTTTAGCCTGATTAGTGTACGTGCCGAATGCCTTATTCTTATCCATGTTATCTTCCCATCCTTTTCTTATAAAAATGATGGGAAGGGAAGTGAATTTGTCTGAGGATGCACAGGAAGTTGAAATATTCTATTTCTTTGCAACGCATCTGTATTTGCGGATGTCTATATGCAGTTGGTTCGCTATCTCGGCGAATTCAGGTGGCCGTTCGCTCGTTTGCCGCATTACGATATCACGATATGCCGCATCACGATAAAAATGTAGGTATATTGTATTATCAAACATAAGGGGTTGCATGTCTTCGCTTTTCAACAAAGGGTCTTAAAGGT
This sequence comes from Papilio xuthus, assembly GCF_000836235.2. Lineage (NCBI taxonomy): Eukaryota > Metazoa > Arthropoda > Insecta > Lepidoptera > Papilionidae > Papilio > Papilio xuthus. The sequence continues at coordinate 5,688,256 of NW_013530935.1, forward strand.
AAAGCGCAATAGCTAGGATAAAACTTAACAATTCTCTTATTCGTATTTCAATTAACTATGCTTTAAAATAAAAAAAACTTTCATTCCTGCCAGTACTTGCAACACAATTTGCATCCTTCTAAATTTAAAAACCGCATTTGAAATACGTAACTTTTTAAAAATAAAACAACAAACACAAAATTGTAAACGTCTGTGAAAGTTAAACATACAACACGTAGGGACAGAACAAAAAGAACTCGATAGAACAGACGTGAGGATGACAATAGATACGAATCCAGTACGTAAAGGGAAAAAAAGTCAAATCACTTGAACACCTGCGATTGATTTCAATGCATGCATCCATTACCGATGGATTAGTTACGTTTTCGGGTAAACCGCTACAAGCAATTATGTACCTTCTTGATTAAGATATAAAGTCTATTTTCCAATGTTCAACTTGAATTGCTTTTTTTGACTTGTAGATTTGCAATGTATTAAATGGTGTTTTACACATTAGTGAGGGAGGGTCGTTGATATAGTCATCATGTAAATTATAAAGTTAAACGTAATTCAAAAGCTTACTGACTCTGCGATTAAATTTAACACTATCACTGAGTCTTCTATGCGCAAATATTTACTAAAACTAGTGGCCATATTGACAGTGGTAGTTCCCGCAACAACAATATTTGTTGGGAGCATAAAAGGGGCGGCTCGACGTGAAATACCACGACCACGCAGAAATATGTGAAGTGGAAGTAATTCCGCGTTTCATCTGTTGGTATGTGAGCCGGACGCTTTTTTAGTCCACATTAACATAAATAGGGAAGTGGATTCATCGGAGGATGGGATGCATAGGAAGGGAAATACTCTCTTTCTGTGCGCACACTTCTCCGCCGACTTAATGTAAGCCATGTATGTATTTGCATATGTCTATGTGTAGAGTTTGCTTCGCTATTTCGACAAATTCAACTGGCAACCTGTTCGTTTGACTCCTTATAATATAAAAAAAAACAGTGTAAAAAGTAACAAGTCAAACTATTGTAAACTAGCTGTCGCCCGCGACTCCGTCCACGCGGAATTAATAACAAACTTAATAAGTAGCCTATGTTCTTCATGACTATGTTCCACATCTATACCAAATAGATCCATGCAGCCGTTCTGGAGATACCTTCAAACAAACATCTATCCATCAAAACATTCGCAACTATAATATTAGTAAAATATACTTTTGTATGTACAATGTCATCAAGATGGCTTATATACAAGTATGTTACGCAAATAACGTAAGCCGACATAAAATTTTCCACATTTTCCATCATGCGAGCCCGCATGCGTCTGATTCACGTGAAACAAAGCCGACCTTCTGCATAATGTAGTCAGTGACAGAAATATTATGCATATATCTAACCTCGGACATGTCTTAGATTTTATTATGCATTTGTTTTTGATGAATAGCGACGGCTGCTTGAATATATGAATCTTTACGGATTCACGAGACTTAAATGTGACTACAAAATCTATAAGCAATGAAATATTGAAAGTAACTGTGGGCTTCTGAAACAATGTCAGTGAAAATGATAAAATAATTCAAAGATAAGATGGGATAAGAACGAAAGGAAGGAACATAGATTTCGGAAATCGGAATGAACAATTTTCAATAAGTATTGTTTTTGTTTAGAGAGCGTCGGTGACTTAGGGGTTTAGGCCCTTGACTTGTATTCTGCAGGTCCTGGGTTCGAATGCAAACGGTTGCAAACAGAAATCGAAAAACACATTTACCAATGTGTTTTTCGATTTCTGTTTTATATATGTGCATTTATCCCACGTTCTTAAGGTGAAGGAAAACATCGTGATGCAACCTGCACATATTTGAGAAGAAATTCAAAAAATATGTGTGAAGTCAACCAACCCGCACTTGGCCAGCGTGGTTGACTATGGCCTAGTCAGCCCTAACTCAGGGTAGGCTCCGAGGCCCTCGGTGGTGACGTATAGTGAGCTGATGATGATGATTGTTTTTATACTTTCAAAATGCATTAAAAGTATCTTATATTATCTCTACAATTGCGAAAAAAATACTGAATACTTCTTTTATTAATACTGTGTTTCCTCAAATAGGTACAGACAGACAGACAGATCGTGTTGAGGGAGGTAAGTGATGGAGATGTTTTTGTTACCGTCCCAACCACTTTGCATGATTGAAGACATATAAACATTGTGTCATCATTTTACTTTTAATTTTTGTATTATTAGAATCCAAAAAATTATAAATGGAATGAAAGATGACAATAACCTAATTGAATCTCTGAAAGCGAACTTATTACCCAACGAACTCCTTTAATTTGGCTAAAAATTAAACCTTATTCACTTTGAAACATAGACACAATTTGTAAAACATAATAGTGTAATAACGCGCTGTTTAACGGTCTTTTCTCGGTGGTATTTCCAAACCAATACGACTTAGGGTCCTTAAAGAAGCGAGCATACCATTTCTTTAAAGCCCGGCAACGAATCTGCAGTTCTTCTGGTGTTGCAATTGCCAATGGTTGTCGTTGATCACCTCGGTGTTCCCGCAGCTCGTTTGCCTCCTTATATTATAAAAAAAAATTAAAAAATTGTCATAAAAAACGTAGTAGACAAAGAAAATATTATTATCGTGTGTTTCAAAAGCGATGAGCGTTGCAATCGACTACCACATAAAGCTCGTTATGTCGCCAGCGACCACAAAGGAGGTTTTTTATTAAAATTTGACGACTCGCACTTCTTATCTTTATAGCTGGCTGGTACAAAAAGTAACACTATAGCGATTTAGAAAAAAAAACTTAGATGTAACTTTTTTTTACTAAGAATTCAAATAAACGTTATAAATTGCCAGTAATAAGTCAAAAGAAGAAAGAACGCGAATTATTCGTTTCAGAAATTCTTTTGAAGCATTTTTCCATTGAAAAATTGTTTTGTTTTTTAATTATTGAATTCGAGATAAATACATATTTAATAATCGAATTCAACCAGAATTAAGATAAACGCACTTCCATTATAAACAGTTGGTCAATTGTAAAAATAATAAAGACTAAAAAAAAGTTTATTTTTAATCGATTTAGTCATGCATTGTACCAAGTTCCGTCAGAGCTTTATCAAAAGCAAACAGTGTACGACTCATTTGTGAGCACTTTACATCTTTCGACATAAATGATAACGCGTCGATCTTTTGTTTAAATGGATTTATTACAGATATCGGTCAGCCGCCCCACATATCTTGTTTTTATATATTATTAATGTTTTCGAGTACGTTGCGTAAATTAGTAATCATGTAAGTAGAATAATGTCATTGATTTTTTTTTGTCGAGACATTTCTAACACGGGTTTAATATTTTTGGTTTTTTATATATCATAAGGTGGCAAACGAGCGAGCGGCCACCTGAAATCACTGAAATAGCGAAGCGACCGCTGCCCATAGAAATACGCAATTGCATATGCGTTGCCTACTTTTTGTCGCTGGAGGAGAGGATGCACAGAAAGAAAATATTTTTCCTTCCTATGCATCCTCTCATCCGGAAAGTCCACTTCCACTTCCCGTCCTTTCCTTATAAGAAAAAGGGTGGGAAGGGAAAAAGAACTAAATGAATGTGCAGTTATGAAATTGCTGAAGATTAAATATTTATCTTCTACGAAAAATTGCCGGTTTCTGAGACTAAAATCTGCATGAAACATAACCATAATCCCAGTCATTTTAGACAAAACAGAGATAACAATCTATTTTAAAGAGAGAGGTCTCTGAAACCCACAGTTAATTAACAAAAAGTGCAAAATAATTCTGTTATAAAATTACACGCTACTGTATTAAGTTTAATTCTTAGTCAATTTTTAAATCGATTGTTGATGGATCTTTAATTCGATATACAACAAATCTTCAATTTAATATTGTGTTCAAAACTAAAACATAACTTTTGTCAGATATATAACAGAACAATAACTCCGCAAGTGAACCTTCGTAATGCTTAGTAAGTGTGAACAGTGAAGACTTAATAATGGTCCATAAAGACGTTAGCTATGTTTAGTGCTGAATAAGATCGCTTACAATGTATTTTAAAGTCAATTTAAAACACTGAACGCCTTAGGAACCGATTTATGAGTGTGGATGCATTCAGTGATGTATTACTTTAATAGATTTTATAAAGATCTTAAAGCGAACCTCGAAGGTATTCTAACAACCTACCAAATGCCAGCATAGGTTCTTCTTACTAGCGGCCTATTACTCTGCACAGAAAAAAAAAAAAAATTGCCTATGTGTTCTTCAAGACTATGTTCTATATATATGCAAAATATCATCGAGATCCTTTCAGCCGTTCTGGAGATACATTCAAACAAACATAAATTGATCCAAACACCAAAACATTCCATTTATAATATTACTAGCTGTCGCCCCCGTCGCCGTTCGCGCGGAATTGAAGGACCCAATTATTAACCTATGTGTTCGTCCAGATTATGGTCTACGTTTATGCCAAATTTCACCTTGATCCGTTTAGCTGTTCTGGAGATATCCTTAAAAACATCTATCCGTCATTAATCCATCTAAACATTGGCAATTATAATATTAGTGAGATTTGAATTCAACGTGAAAAATGTTTAAACTCGAGATTAGGAGCCTCGCTTTAGACTAAATAAATGTTAAACATTCGAAATGCACACAATTCTTTTAAATATGTATATTAAATATATCTATAAGCTATTATTATACCAGCGTTGTATGATAAATAAAGTCATAAAAATCGTTACACAACTTTACGATGAGATAAAAATTTCATTTAAAACGAGCAATACACTATTGTGCTAACATTGTATTTTATTTTTTAAAGATGGCCGCTTAAACGTCCAGAAAAATTACGAGCTAATCGATCATTATACGGTTTTATTTGAAATAACGGTTCTTGATACGTGACAGAAAGAATGTTGCTCTATTTAAAAAAGTCAAAATGTCAACGGACAATGGTGTTGCTAGTTTATAGCTTGTAAATCAAAACCCTCATAAATCTAATGGTATTCATTTTAATTTTATGATGGGAAATGTTGACGAGAATAGTTTTTTTTATATTTTCTTTAGAAATGTACTTATAATTACTAGGGTACAATATAAGAGACACAAACGACGACTAGGTTATTCGAGTACTAAAATGTATAAATTATTCTATAGGATAGATTTTTGGTGTGAAGTGTGTATGTCCTGTGACGAATATCATGAGAATGTTTAGATGGAAGGATGGATGTTAGTAAGAAGGTATATCCTGACCGACTGCATGGATCTCGCTGAAATTTGGTATACATATAGAACATAGTCTGGAAGAACTAACAGAGTTTTTCTTTTCAAATTCGCGTGGATTCGTGGGCGAAATCTAGTAAATTATAAATATCAATATGTGTCCTTTTTAAGTAATATTGAAGCTTATTTATATACGGTATTACTCTAAATATCAAATAGTTTTTTTTTTCTGGCAATCAAAATAATCAAATGATATTCTGGTCAAATTTACGACAATGTCATTTCTCTTCATGCTACCTACAACTCATTGCTGATAGAGTGGGATTGGACTGTCCAGTGCTGGCCATGTGGACACGTCTGCATGAATCTGAAGAGTTTTGTTTTATTTTGTGTTTTTGCATTTTTATTTTTGTGTCTGAATTTTAAATTTGTATTTTTTGCTTTGTATGTCCCTTGTGTCTGAATAAAAAGATTTATTATTATTATTATTATTTCATTATGAAATGTTTTTAAAGTACCAAAACATGATTAAATAACAAATAATACATCCTAGTTTACATTCAACGGTCAATTTGTCGTACTCTAATGTATAGGTATTTATATTTTTAATTCTCTTCCTTTGTCGTGAGAGTTTGTCGATCGCTGGGTGACTCATCGGCGCTGGCGCATGCCTATACAGGATGAATACGGGGACTCATGGTTACTATCGATTATTAATTAATTTATTAATAATAACCAAATATAAGCAATTAATACATGTACATACATTACAATACATTACTAATAAGATTCTTCTACTATTATGTGTTAAAATACTTTAAAATTTATAATAAGTTACAAAAAAAAGAAGTACTCTCTAGTCTCTGTTTTTTATTTATGAAATGTATGGTTTATTTCTTGTACAAATAGTAGAAAATAATACTTAAATAATAGCATCTTGCATTAACAATTAACTAATTTAATTCAGTTTAAATATTGAATCAGTAAAACTTGTTTTATCTCTACTTCGCTAATACAGAACAAACACCATGGTACGTCTTTACGATTCACAAACACAATACTGTGGATTGTCACTGTCTAGTCTAGACAATGTACCAGACGCCATAGATTGGTTTGGCTTGCAATGCACTTCTCATCAAAATTGCATGAACTTACCTATGTATATACTGCACTTGACTAATTGAACTCCTATATTTAAAGTTTTCTTGTAGTGAATTCAAATTTTTCAAGCTAAAAAAAATCTTTTAAAATTTCAAAGTACTTTGCCAATAATAATAATGAACAAGTAAATTTAACGTTTACATAAATTATTTTATAGACAAGCGATTTAAAAAAAACACTTCTGTAATTTAATGAATTTTGGTATAATTTGACATTAATAAAGTAGTATGAAAATCAATAAATAATGACAAAAGGAGGTTCAATAAATTAAATATATCACTATCTCAAAGGCCGGCAACGAATCTGCGGTTCCTCTGGTATTGCTGATGTCCATGGGCATTGTTGAACACCTCGGTGCGGCCGCTGCTCGCAAAAAAATAACCAATAATAATTTTAAAAAAACACACTGTAACCACTGCCACGCTAAATACCGTCAGTTTCGCATAGTAACACTATGCATGACTCATATGTATATTTTGAAACATGCTGTATAACATCTGATGCAACAGATAACGCGAGTACACACCGGCGTTAGCTTTTTTCCACCGGTGCCTATTCGTACCAACCGTTCTACTTTGCGACCGTATGACTCATTCGTCGGGATGAAACGGAAATGTATAGATGCGTATTGAATTTTAATTTTTAAATTTTATTACAATACCTTGATTTTTTAATGTGAGTCACTAGTTTTTATGTCGATGAAGACTATGGAATTATAATATGTATTTATTTTATATACTAAATAATTGTAAAAAAATCATGAACTATTTTATTCGTTAATTATTTTTCACCTAATTGTTTTCATATTATCACATTGAATAATATATTCGATATTACATTTATTTTAAAATCTTTTATAAATTAAGAAATATTCTTTAAATATTATCTTGCATCTAAGTTATACTAATTACATGTTTTAAGTTTTTAATACAAAAGACTTAAACGCAGTCACAGTACTTTTTAATATTACAAGTTTACTCTATACCATTCTCTATTCTTCCGCTCTGTTGACCAAACCCGAGACGATGTCTTCAAACATATTTTTTTATTTGTCTGTTTGACGCCGAAAATATTTAACTCCTAAACGATTCAAATTATAATTAGGAACTTTTGAATAGTTCACATCAACTTCGCGCCTATATCAATTTAAAATATTATGTTTAAAACATAATAAACTCTATGTCTATTATGTTAAAGGTTCTAATGAATTTGTTAAGTAAGTTTGTACACTGGATTGACTTGTGGTTGACCCTACAATGTTAATAGGGTCCAAATGACCAATATTAATCTTAAAATGTCTCCTATTGTAACCGAATGATTGCCTATACTGTGCTATGATTTCTTTAATGTTTATTAACTGTTTAGACTACAGGCTGCAGCGGGGATGACTTTTCAAATACACGGCTTTGACAATGATGAATTAGATTTAATTATAGTTTTTTTATAACCTCTAGATGGTTTTTGTACTTTGTGGTAGGTCTATTGGGAACGGAAACTTGTCTCTTTTTGTTTGTCAAAATTTTTGTCGTTTATAACTTAAGCAGTGATGCCTAAAGCTTTCACTAAGACCGTGTTTCTGAGACCAAACCACCTGTTATATTTTTTGTGAAAAAAGAAACACAGGGATGACGATATTTTCAATAGAGAGATTTTAGTGTCAGAAACCCACGGTAAGAAACGTTTAAAACTGCGAATACAACTATACTAATTAGGTGAAATACTAAATTCAGTAAAGATTAATTTTGATTTATATTATCGAGAAATCAGTATGTCTGTTTATTAACCAATTGACAAGACAAAACTGACACAACATTATTTTGAATGTAATTGGAGTTTTAACCACAATTACTTCCAAATATAAACCTAGAGGACTTACCTTTACCTTTTAAAAACCATAAGAACGAAATTTTTTATAAAACACTAGCGGTCGCCCGCGACTCCATCAGCGCGGAATTAAAAAAATAGTAGCTTATTAAGTCGTAATAAGGCTATGTGTTATTCCAGACTATGTTCTATATGTATACCAAATTATATCGATATCCGTTCAGCCGTTCTGGAGATACCTTCAAACAAACATCCATCCAACCATCCATCTAAACATTCGCATTAATGTAATCAGTAAGATTAAAATAGTAATAGATTTTTTATAGTAAAACTCAAGTCCTGTACTTCAAGCCATCGAAAGTTTGTATAATATCGAACTGTCATTCACCTGGACAAATGCAATATACCTTTATTACTTCATCTGTAAAGTTGTGCGATATGCAGAACTACGTCACTACATTGGACGATATCCACCGCTTTCATTAATTCAATGGTGAAACTTTGAATTTAATCAGTCAGTAACTTCGTTTGGTAACGTTGATTAGTTCTGACCAGTTTTAAACTAATCATGATAAGTTAAACATTGTTTTGTATTCGTATATTAGTGGCAAAGACTCGAGGGATTGGACCCAATAAGTTTTCATCTTCCTTGATTTTTTAAAACATTTTTTTTAATTATGTTTTTATGGCTTGCATTAAATATAATATCATCATCAGCTCACTATACGTCCCCACCGAGGGGCTTGGCGCCTACCCTAAGTTAAGGATGATTAGGCCATAGTCAACCACCACGCTGTCCAAGTGCGGGTTGATTGACTTCACACATATCTTTGAATTTCTTCTCAGATATATGCAGGTTGCATCACGATAATTTCCTTAACCGTAAGAACGGCAGAAAATATACATATGTAAATCGGAAATGGAAAAACACATTGGTACATGGCGGGATTCGAACCCAGGGCCTGCAGATTGCAAGTCAAGTGCTTGACCCCTGAGCCAGCGACGCTTATTTAACCAAAACATAATATAGCTATATTTAAAAAGTTGTCATTATCTTACTAATATTATAAATGCGAATGTTTAGATAGATGGATAGATGTTTGTTTGAAGGTATCTCTAGAACGGCAGCATGGATATCGTTGAAATTTGGCATAAATGTAGAAGATAGTCTGGAAGAACACATAGGTTACTAATTAAGTTCTATTTTTAATTCCGCGCGGACAGAGCCGCGAACGACAGCTAATTGTTAATATCAGTTGAACTGTGCTATGACGGTATTTCTTGCGTTTATTACAATCTCAATTAGTTGACTACGTGTTCTTCCAGACTTTGTGTGCCAAATTTAATTAAGATCCGTTGAGCTGATCCAGAGATACCTTGTAACTAACATCCATGCAAACTTTCGCATTTATAATATTAGTAAGAGGTTTTTTTTAAGTTTAATATTATTTGCAATTTATAGCTAATTAAATAAGAATAAAGAGTTATAAAATATCCTTCATAACAACAACGGTCAGGTTCTGTTAATTACACAGTAATAAGACAAAGGGCAGCCAATTTTATGACACAATGAAATATTTGAGACCAAATTAATTATTTTGTATTTTGGACCCGAGTCTTTATTGAACAAAAAGCCACCTCGAAAGTTTTAATGTTACCACCCCACTTGTGGTCAACTGTTTGAAATATTTTCAATTATACGAGAGTTTTCCGACCACGAGAGGTGCCTCTTTATTCAAAGCATTTACCTTTGCCAATTTTAAACATAAAAGGTTACATAAACTACCCTTAAAAATTGTACGACGTAACATTAGAAAGAAATAATGACACTTATGTTTTTATAAATGTCTAATATATTATTATAGGTGCGCAACTAAGTTCTCCTGTTTGTCAGTAGATGGCTCTAGCAGTAAGAGCTGGTCGATTTTGACATATCCAAAACGTCATGAACCAAGCTTAGACATATGGTAAACAAACCGTTGCGACACATGAGTGATTTTGTTTTCGCATTATATACTTCTGGTCAAGTAAAAATGTCGAATTTCGTGCCAAACAATTGTCATTTGCGGGAAGTGTTGATTTTCTTTTTTCATTTGAAAAAAACGGCAGCGAGAGCTTCAAGAAGTGTACGGAAACGCTGCTCTAAGCGAAACAACATCCATGCCAAATTTCATCGTGATCCGTTAAGACTTTCTGGAGATACCTTCATACAAATATCCATCCATCTAAATATTCGCATTTATAATATTAGTAAGAAGTAAAATTAAATAATATGTAGTATTTAAATTTATATAACATGTATAGTTTTTGTAATCATTCCTAAACAGCTTTGACTTTTTGCTAGATTATGCATGACGTAGAGCAAGACAATAGTCGAATGGCTTCGAACCCACGACTACTGAGTCAGTATACTCTACCATTAGCTTATTGACAATTCAAACTTTAAATTAAAAACATAGAAATAAGGAATATTATATTAAGAGTAAAAGAATACAGACCAAAAGTCTGTAGATGTCGTTTCTTGTAAAAAAAAAACTTAAAAATAACGATATTTTAGTATTATTTAAATACTAATTAGTTGATACAAAATAAACTTTAATTAATTATCATCAAAACTACTATAAATAACGAATTTAGTTCGATAGTATACCATATTGGAAGCACTTGTTGTAATATTTAATCAGGATTGCTAAACAAGTACCATTTTGTCGTACTATGATATGTTTGATTAGAAATCGAATACTGTTACCCCCTTTTAAGCATTGATAGCTTGATGGTTGTTTTACCTAACAGATATATTACATGGTACATTTTAAAAGTTATTTTTTGACGATTTAAGTAAATTGTCGCAACTGTCTTCTTTCTAAATAAGTAACCTTAAAAAGAAATTATTAGTAGCCTATGTGTTCTTCCAGGCTATGTTCTATATCAGTGCCAAATTTTATCGAGATTCGTTAAGCCGTTCTGGAGATACCTTCAAACAAATATCTATCCATCCATCCAAACATTCGCATTTATAATATTAGTAAAATATTTTTAATATATTCAATTTTAATCAAACTTTAGTCTTACTAATATTATAAAAACGAATGTCTTTATGGATGGATGGATATTTGTTGGAAGGTATCTCCGGAACAGCCAAACAAATCTCGGAGAAATTTGGCACAGATGTAGAACATAGTCTGGAAGAACACATAGATAACTAATAAAGTTTTTTTTTTATTTCGGACGAAGTCGCGGGCAACAACTAGTAATTTATAAAGCTTACACTTTTAAATTAGTAATGTTATAATAAAATTAAAATTCGTAATATATTAATTTTATGCAAATTTTCGCTTTCAACGTTTGTATGTTCATTGTCTGTCAAATGAGTCATACTCTCTAATTACTCCCATTGGTATAATATAAGCGTGATGATTCACTATCTATAAAAACTGTTTCGTCAGGGTGTGGTCAGTTAATTATTCTTACAAAAGTAATCTATGATTTTTATTCATTAAAAATCGATTTATATATAATATTAAACATATAAGTTAGAGCGTCGGTGGCGCAGTGGTTTAGCACTTGACTTGCAATCTGCAGGTCCTGAGTTCGAATCCCGCCATGTACCAATGTGTTTTTCGATTTCTGATTTACATATGTACATTTATCCGACGTTCTTACGGCGAAGGAAAACATCGTGATGCAATCTACATATATCTGAAAAGAAATTAAAAGATATGTGTGAAGTCACAACCAACCCGCACTTGGCCAGCGTGGTTGAATATGGCCTAATCACCCTTAACTTAGGGTAGGCTCCGAGCCCCTCGGTGGGGACGTATAGAGAGCTGACGATGATGATATAAGTTAAAAATATATATATTAATTTGCTCTGTTTATTGATTCACTAAGGTAAGGGTTTTTATTGACTTGCTGTCACCCGCGACTCCATCCGCGTGGAATTAGAAATATATATTAGTAGCCTATGTGTTCTTCAAGACTATGCTCCACGTGTGTGCAAAATTTCATCATTCATCCATCTACACATTCGCATTTATAATATTAGTAAGATATTTTGTATTTCCGTATTAATTTTTAATTAAGAGTCGGATACTAAACGTAATATTTGCTTATCATCTTCTGACAGGCGTCTTGAAACTTCAATGTTTCGGATCTTAAAACATATGTAACATAATGTTCAAAAATGCATGTTTTGTGTAACTTACTAAGATCTATTTTTACAGGTCGCTGAATTTAACTATTTTATTGTACATTTTGCAATCCTATTCTAATAGAGATGTTTGTGTTATTTTAACAATATATCTGTATTGCATATAGGTTAGTAAATTAAAGCGTCAATAGCCTAATGGTTAAGGGTACGGATTTTCGATCACGAGGTTGGCGGTTCGAATCCCGCCATTCGACTATTGTCGTAAACCATATCCTAGCACAAGCCTAGAGCTTAGTTGGAATGATAAAAGAAATATTAGTAAATTTACAAAAAAAATCTGCTAATATTTATTTTATAAAAAAAATATGTACTCTATTCCTCATCATAATAGACTTGGTAATTGTTCAGAATAGATATATTATGTTATGGATTTATTTGTATAACTCTACCTAATCTATGCAATTTTGTTTCTCAATTATGCATTGCCTTAGATAAGGGTTTTAATTCGTATTTATAATATTAGTAATTATAGAGCACCACCGGCTGCGGAATCTCATGATTCAAACAACCAGTGGTCAGGGCTGCAGAAACAGGAACCTTCTCAGGATGCGCGCAGTTTCTAGGATAACTGACTTTTGTATCGGGCCCTTAATCCAACTGTTTAGCGAGAGCTTCTGGAGATGTTGGTCGAAGCTCTTCGCTATTAGTCCATTCACCGATACGACTATCGGAATAATGGTAGGAATATTAGTAACATTATTAATAAAAGTAATGTTCGAATTTATGTCGCCAAAGTGTGTGGCAGTGTCGTAGTGGTCTTAAACGAACTTACCTCATTGGTCAAAGACTTAAGAGCGGTATTAAGAGCACTTAAAGGCAACTAGCGTATGTGCCTAGATATATGAATATGGATGAGGTGAGATTGGATTGTTGTTATTATGATACTGCAAAAGTGAAACGAAGACATACAACAGTCATTGATTGAAAGTTCACATAAAACAAAACATTTTTTCAATACAATGCCATCCTTTTAAATGATGTCCTGATTACGACCTTATTCACGCTCACGGGGCGTAACACGTAAATTGAGGGCGTCAAAATTACACTAATAATTACAACGATTTAGTACAAAATGCAACATATTTTCTGCAGTTAATACCTTCCTTATGGTTTAAGAAATAAAGTTTAAATTTGTGTTTTGTTTGGTGTAAGTAAGATTGTATTTGACAAGATATGTGTGCCAAGAGAACAGAGACTTGGCCGTGTTAAATATCGCAAATTATGATCACTTCGAGGAAATCTCCTTTTCACTGATTGCGTTTTGTTACTTTTTTTGCGAACCGTACCAAAATTCATTAATTGATCGTAATAATACAACATTATTTTTGTTACCAGTAGTTAGCGTCCTAGCGAGGTAAAGCCTTTCTTGAAAATCGTGCCTGAAAATCCTATAAATGGTGTGCGATTGTTACTATCAAGCGTCTTACTCGCCCCCTTGTTATATAATAAAACTGATTTTAGTTAAATTTCAATTAATATTGTACGCACTTTAAGTAAGTTAAAATAGAGACGAGGTATATCTTCTGGTTTTAATTTAATAATACTCTTTAGGACAAGGCTTTTTACATGGTTTGTAACTGCCTTCAGTACATAGATACGATCTTACTTTTTTAGCCAACGGACAATCTAATCTACCACAAGGTCCGTGAACATCTCTCTTATTTACAAATTGACCGTGTTGGTATTTCCCTTTTACAGTTTGACCGTGAATGAACTGATGTTGACTGCCGCGGTACTCCATTCGTTTGGGACAATTTGTTCCCCCACATGGACCCTTGGGGAAACCCATTGCTAGGATTGTCAGCTCACTAGAAGTAAATGGTGCGGTATACTCTTCGTAGACTGTCGGTTCTTCTACCGGACGTATTGGCTCTTTACTTATATCAGGTGCACCGAAAAAGTATGCTACAGGTGGCAAAGCATCAATAGTAGTTCCTTCCCAGTGCCTTACAACTTCTAAATCTTTAAGCTTCAATTCATCATTAAGATATTTACGTCCAGGTATCCGTTCCATTTCCGGTAAAGCAACGAAATAACTTATCACATTGTTACCCATACATGTCAAACGAATATAGAATTCTATTTCACCAGAAGGTTTCAAATCCTCCTCACATTGTAAATACCTCGTTAGTTCTATTGTATTGCTTATCATTTCTGTTTTTGATGTATCTCTAAATTCCCCTTTATCCATGTTCACGGGGTTTAGTTCTGCCGATCTTTTTAGACATTCAAAGAAAGACTCGTGCCAATCGACTTTGCAAAACCCAATACAATTAAATTCTTGGTCTCTATTCCATACTGTTATATAAATAGGAGTTTGACTAAGAACTTCCTCGAGTTTTGATGGTCGCGATAAAAACATAACAGAATTACCCACACCGAAGTATGGTGGTTGAGGCAAAGGGTCTGAAGGTAAAACAATTTTTACCGGAGCAGCGCCTTTTTTACCTTTCTTTGGTTTTTTAGGTTTCGCTTTTTTACCTTTTTTATCAGGCGGCGCTGGTGGTGGAGGAGGAATAAAGTTATCGTGCGCTACATAAAAGTCAAATAACGGTAAACAATTCATTTGCAGTGTGCATGTTTGCATAAATTTCATTTCTTCTTCAGATGGCTTAGGTGGTTCTTTCCCCTTTTTTCCTTTGCCTTTTTTCCCGGCAGGTTTTCCTTTACCTTTACCTTTACCTTTCGCAGCTGCTTCTGCTGCGGCTAATGCTTCTGCTTCTCTCCTTCGTTCTTCTTCTTCCAGTTTTAGCTCATATTCGTCCTTCTGTGGTGGTTCGACTTTTAATATAATTTTTTTTACGAAAACTTCTATCATGAAAATTTGTTCCATTGTTTTACCTGAAGAAGTATGAATTAATTATGATATTTATATTAACACTAAAAATGGGTTTTTATCAATTGCGTCCTAGTCATCTTTTTTATGAATTGGTGTATTTACTTACGTAATTAACTTCTTTCTTTTTTTCTTAAATATGAATATGTAATTTTTAAGTATCATTTGAAGAAATTTTCCTATTTTTTCATTTTGTTTCCATACTTTTAATTTGGTCCGCTTTTATCAATGCATTTTGATTTATTTACAGTGTTGAATTTTGATGACATTGACACAATGACCTAATAGATTTCTGAACAGAATGACATATGTCTAATATATTTATTCATCTGTCAGCAATTATAATCGAAGAGTATACATATTATATTTGCAAGGCTAAAAATAAATATATGTACAATAATCTAGCTGTCGCCCACGACTTTGTTCGCGCAGAAAAAATAAATAATAAGTAGCCTATGTGTTCTTCCAGACTATGTTCTACATCTATGTCAAATTTCAGCGAGATCCATGCAGCTGTTCCGGAGATATCTTCAAACAAACATCCATCCATCCATCTAAACATTCGCATTTATAATATTAGTAAGACAAAACAATTCGTGCAAGATAATACTTGATCTTTTTAAAGAGCAAATTACACTTTCTAAAGTTCGGAAACACATTCTCAAGATATGGGCTACAAAACTGCTGGTGTTACGAATTACATATTCGCTAAAGTTCAAGTTCATTTACTTATTTGAGATTATTTGCTTCAAATATAAAAGAAAATCAGTTTAACAAAATTATAATCTTTGACAATAATCAACAACGGCACAGGAATAAAAAGCAAACAAAACAAAACATTGAGGCGTAGTTGAGTTCAAGCGACGGGGTCACGTTTACGCACGCGGACAGCGTATACGCGAGGGAGAGCGAGGGGATCGGGGGACTGTAGGAGGCGGAGAGGGGGCATGCGCCTGCGCAGCCGCGCTACGCTGTCACGGACTAAGTAACCGTAAGATGCATTCGTATAATTTGCTTTACTTACTGTCCGTCAGTGCATTTCTTGAGCAGAAACATGGTCTTTAGACAGAATTATTAGGAAGGAAATACAAATTTCAAAATAGTATTAAAAACAATTACGTGAGAAGTAAATTATAGATAAAGTTACAGATTAAAGTGATTTCAGAGATTCATGACAATGGAATTATAATAACATTTAGGTACTCAATAGCTACTAGAGACGAGGAAGAAGATTTAAGGGGATTTTATAGTCTGGTTTAGGTTTTTTGTTAATATTTTAGATTTTAGAATACCAATTAACATGAACAGTTCTCCCTATCTTGCTTAAACGGTGATATATAAATTTTGAATTGCGTACACGTCACGTGTTTCGCAGTCCACTGCACTTAATATGCGGGTTATGAATTATTCAAAAACTAAATCTATACTCTTTTATGATTACTATCTAAGTACATATAGAAATTACAACTTTATGACAAAGAATAGAAGTAATACGTAGTACAGTCATGCGAAAAATGCATACAAACATATTATAATTATTTAATTTTGCCTACGATAAACGTTATAATTCGGTCAATAAAGATCAGTTACAAACAACGTTTACCTTAATTCTAAAAATATTCAGTTGAAATATAAACGTTGTTAACGATGTCAATAAACTTTTAAAATTATAAAACAGTATATAAATGTCATTATCATAATAAAATCAAGGTGTCTAATAAAAAAGGTTGTTATAAAATAAAATTTTCCGTTTGGACTGACGATCGATAGCGTAGGGCGTGTGCGGTGCGGGGAAGCGCGGGGAGTGCGGGGGAGGGCGCACAACCGGTAGCGAGCGCATCGCGCAGCTGCGCCTGCGCAGGTTAAGGTCGCGGCTATACTAACAGCGTAATTTATTTATTGACTTTATTTGTTTTAAGAAACGAATGTATTATGAAGTGAATACAATTATAACTCCAAGAATTGCTGTTAAATCTTTATGGATTAAGTAAAGAAAATAAAACACAATAGATTATAATTGCTCTTTTTTATTTGGTTGTATTTAGAGTTCCTTGACTATACGAATAAGCATGTTTTTTACATTCCCTCTATAGTTATCGTTGGAAAAAGCAAATACTACAAAACCTATTAAATATGATTACTAAACGAAAACTGAAATAAATTCAATAGTTTCCTTGTTCAATTCTATGAGCAGTATCAAATGTTGATTCATTTCTGTAACATGATAAGTTTAAAGTAAGGTTTGAATGACTCAAATACTCGTTACTACATTTCTATTTTGTAGTAAATGCAATGTGTCACACTTATCGCTAGGAAACTTTGAATATTTTATAAAACTATACGACAATTCGAACGGTACTACGAATTGTAATTTTTAAATTACTTTCGTGGAGGTGTAATAGAGAAGCAATTGCATACTTTGTTTATGTTAGTAAGTTTGAAAAAAAAAAGAAAATTACTGTAAACACACCCTAACTAATCTTATTGTAATAAATAGGTACATCGAAATGAGGCGATGGTAAGACTCTAATGCCTTTGTGCTGATAGGTGTAGCGTTTCTATAAAATACTGTCTATCCATTTTATAGCTCACTAGCTGTCGCCCGCGACTCCGTCCGCGCGGGATTAAAAATAGACGTTGGCCGATTCAAAGACCTACTCAATATGCTCACAAAATTTCATGAGAATCGGTCAAGCCGTTCGGAGGAGAATGGGAACGAAAATTGTGCTAGAGATTTTTATAAATAAGATAAGGGAGAATGCTTTACAAATATTAAATACAAATAAGATAAGTAAAGAAAATTAATGTATTTTCGGATATGTTTACTTGACTAGCCGTCGGCCGTGAATCCGTCTGCGCGGAAATAAAAAAAAACTTAATATGTGCCTATGTGTTCTTGTTTGTTTTTTATTATGTAGTGTTCTTCCAGACTATGTTCCACATGTATGTCGAATTTCATCGACAACCGTCCAGCGGTTCTGGAGGTCCAGCCATCGGTCTTAACTTTCGCATTTGTAATATTAGATTATGCATAAAATACAGCGATGTAGGTGAAAAGTACATTTAATTTGAAATAATAAAAAAAAATTCGAGCGCTAATTTTAAAGATTAATATAAGGAGTCCCAAAATGGATCTATAGCCTTCTAAATCGTTCGATATTTCAGGTTTTTCGTATACTATTGTGATCTGTACATTGATTAAACATAATACTTAAAATACTTTAAGTAAACCAAAGTGTTTTGATATTATTCATATTAATTATGGGATTTGACCGTTTAGTAAAAAAATCTTGAGTTATTTTTACACGTAACTTTTTTAATATAATGATCGAATACAAGTTTGTAATTGGAAGAAAAAAGTTTCCTACGTGTTGTGGAACTATTTAATATCCTCATCAATTTCAATTCCCAGTTTCGTTCCCTGCGGTGGAAAAGTTTAAAATTTAAAAGAAAAACGTTGTTGTAAAGTTAGAAAGAGAAACGATAAGTGTCATTATCGAAAAAAAGTGTAGCTTCAAAATTGTGTGATATTTAAACACAAATACATTTATAATGATCTACATTTCTTTGTTTTGTAAATTATAGTAGACTTTTTAGGACATTGTTACAGGAATTTAGAAAAACAGCTTAAACCGAGGCCTAGGATTACTCCCCTTTACGTAAATTGACGGAGGAGGGGACGGGAATAATTCTCTTTCTTGTGCTTCAGATCTTCAGTCGAAAAGGGGCAATGCAACTGCAATAGCGGATGACTGTGTGTAGCGGTTGTTTCGCTATTTCGGCGAATTCAGCTGACTCTGCTGGTGAACCACCTTATACAACTATAGTTTTTAAAATGTAATTTTGTGAATATGTCCTTAAAGAAAATTGCTGATTTTTCCATAACAGATATTACTTAAGTTTTTTTACTTCTATACATACTATTGACATTGAGTTTTATCGCACAGATCAACACAGAGTTAACAAATCTCCCCCAACACAGGTGGCGCTGTTTTCACAGACTACCCGGCCAATGTTTGCGCTTCAATTAAAACAAGGAATAATAAACACGAGTTGGTCATTTACGTTGGCTGTAGTTGGTTTTGAACTTAACGATTTTGTGGTATAAGTTAAAATCGATAAGCGTTTTTAAATTAAAAAGCTAAGTTATATTAAATGAGTGTGAAGTCGTAAGGAATAATCTAAAAGTTTTTGTTTAAGAAGTCTTAGTGTTTTTTAATTTAAAATTATTGAAAGAAATAGACGCAATTGGTTTGGTACACCAGAAAAGTTTCATAAGGAAGTTTTTGCAATTATTAAAGCTCCTTGATACATTATTATAGAAGAATAAAGCTTGCCACCAACCACAAATTTAGTATCTTAATAATTAAAATAAAAAAAATATTAAATTGAGCAATTATCCATCAAGGCTAAAATTAATTGAATTTTGACGCTGCCGATTATGACTTGGACCAAACAACAAGGATTACAGAAAATTTATTGGATCTGATTGAAAATATTGTCGGTGGGTTCATTTTATGTGCTTTCTTAAATTACGTTCATGTTTACTGATGGCAAATTATACTTAACATAAATCTTGAAGATGAGGACAAGACTATTCTTAAATAACGACGTTAAATCACAAAAAAGACGTAGATTTATTAAGATGAGTGTTAACGAGGCTTGATAAAGAGAGCATCGAACGTGTTATATTTTGAAGCAAATCATTTCTTAATTGAGATATTTGAACAAATATACTCTACAATTTACTTTAGCCGAGTTCAAAAAGAAGGTTATCAATTCCTAGGTACTAACTTAAATAGGTCTAAGACATCTCAGATATAAAATGTCACTAATTTACCAAAGACACCGACTCCGAAATAACAATCATAGTAAAATATAGACATAATACAAGAAAGAAAAGAAATTTCTTACTTTTGAGTACATTATTTTTGGTGGATTTTTGTTTTAGAATTTTTTTTTTTAGAAATTTTTATGAAGTCGTCTTTCTTTTTTTTCTATCGTTTATTGTAAAAACAATTTCCTGTGTTTTAAATGTGCTTTTTCATTGATTTTATTTTTGATACGGAACGTTAAATTCATAAATTTTAACATCGTAATTAAAAACACTACTTAATATGCTAATAACAATGCGTGGAACGTTTTTGACATCAAAATGCTAATATCATTTTGCACAAGCTAAAGCATCACGTATAAACTCCATCGTAATTGATTTAAGTCCAAAATACATTAACTAAACTGTCCTAGCCAGTAATAACAGTCAGTGTTTAGTCTGAAAACACCTTAGGTCTAAAACAAACTGTGGCGTACAAATATTTGATTCGAGGCGCCAATGCGAACTTGCGATGGCTTTAATTGACAATAGAAAGGTTATATTGCCCGATAGTTTAGAAGTTCTGTATACACATTGAGTTAATAATAATTTCAGTTAGTTGATTGCTATATAAGGAAGGAATTGGCTTTTTTTATAGAGACTATTACATATTAAAATAACTACAACTACAAAAGATTCCTTGGACGCCTGTATGCATCAAAGTTAATTGTATAAAACGAATCTTAATAATATTATAAATGAGAATGTTTAGATGGGTGGTAGCATATTTGCTAGAAGGTAGCTCCAGAAGTGCTTAACAGATATCGATACAGGCATACATAGAAAATACTGTGGAAGTACACAGAGGCTACTTACTAAGTTTTTTTTTAATTCTGCGAATCGGTAGTCGCGGGCGTAGGATGGGTAGTGGAAGTGGACTTTCCGGATGAGAGGATGCATGGAAAGGGAAAATATTTTCTCTCCGGACATCCTCCGTCGATTAAAGGTAGGCAACGCATATGCAATTACGTATGTCTATGGGCAACGGTCACTTCGCTATTTCAGCGATTTCAGGTGGCCGATCCCTCGTTTGCCACCTTATGATATAAAAAAGTTAGTAAAAATTTATGTTGTCCTATAGAAACCACCTATGATGGTTTCAGAGTGATTAAATTACAAAATGAGAAACTATTTTTTTTTTTGCATTTTTAAAACCACACTGAAATCCACTAAATGCATGAAAATTCGAAGCTTACTTAAGCCACGACCTCTTTCACTCTATCAAAGCGACCATAACAAAAGACGTCTGTTTTAGTTTGCACGAAACTAATTGGTTATGCAAAATTTGAGTGGCCCATCCAAGTCCCGGCCAGATAGGATGAAGATCAACGTAAACATGGCGCCGACGACAAAATAATTGGAGCCCGTCGGATGAATTTTATTCACAAGTGGCCTTTGTCTCATAATCTGGATAAGCGTTAGGTTTTGTTAATTTTTTTTCGGGCAAAAGTGGTCGCTTGTAAAATTTACCTTAGTTACAGACTTATGAGGGTCATTAAATATTTTGAAGTGGAATTATTGTTTAAAAACATTATGAAAATACAAATAAGATACCACAGAGACACCGTTATTTTATAGACAGAAAAAGTAAACTAACTAGTTGGAGTATAAATCAGACTAAATTATCATAGCTCACTAGCGCCCCCCAGATAATCTCAAAATAGTGTCACAAGATCCTTGTCGTAATACAGCTATCATGTCAGTTTTCTTGTGTGATTTTCTATTAGGTTGTACATATTTTCTGACATAACTAATCGCGATGGTGGCGCCCCTTACCGACCCAAACCTCTGGTTATTTTCTTCTTTATCAATAATATTTTTTATACAGTAGAAAAAAATCTTATCAACTATGATACTGTGACGTCACGCTACATCTATAGCGTCCGTTTGTCCGTCATTTTTTTACGTTTATATATTTTTTGTTAAAAACCCATAGAGTTGTAAAAATAAATGAGGCTTCGCAAACGTTGGGGTGAGGACAATAGTTGGGTCATTATACTCGGCCATTTGAAGCGACTTCGATCGCAGGGGAGGCCGGGGTCGTGGCGAACAACCTGACAATGAATGACGGATTAAAAACTCGCAGATTTAATGTAAAGAAATATAGAATTTTTCAAACAGTTTTTCAACACAAGGTGGAAACAATCCATCGGCCATTTACATAGCTAATGTTTTGACTAACCTTTATCTAAAGTAAAAGGTTGTCCAGAAAAAAGATATTTTTTCCTCCCCTGTACCTTAACCTGTCAAATAATAAGTTGAAAAGAAACATGTGAGTTATTATAAATAATTTAGTTGTGTGAAATAGGACTATTCCATGTAAGGAATTAATTTGAAACGACGTAATATAAATACAAAATTATTTATGTGCTATAACAGTTTTTATAATTTCTTTTGCTGAGAATATATGAAAGAAAAATACTTTCAAATTATTTCCCTATCAGCTAACAAGGGCGACGCTTTTCACATTATGTCGTACTTGTATCGTTACATTAATTTTAACGATAAAGCCTGAATTCCTGTTTGCCACTTTAAAAAAGGGGACGCCAAAAGGCCTATTCAGATGTGGTTGCTATAAAAATGTGAACGAAAAATTTCTCATTCAAATGTGGAGGGAACGCGTAATTGTTATTTTGAGTGTAGCGACCGATACCACGGATTACAAATTAGATGAAAATATTATTAAATTCCATATATTGACTTTTGAACACAGATATCTTTGTACCCAAAAACAGGTCATAAAAATAGATTTATTTTCTAGAAGACACACTTAATTATATTTATTGGATTATTGAGTTTTGTCGCTTCTTAATATTGTAGACTTATCGTGGGTTCCTGAGACGAAAGTCCAAGTTTCAAACATAGAATGATGTGTTTTATACAAAGATTTTAGTCTCAGAAACCGACGTTTAATCGTTCACATTGTTTTCACTTTAAATGTTATTACACTTTATTGAACTACTTTGAATTACAAAAACAATTGTTTTATTTCCCACTAAAAAGCAGTACTTCAAACCTTTTGATATTACGTTTTTATATACATTCCACCCAGTGTGTCGCGATCTTTCTATTTATTGTAATTGCTATGTTTATTTCGCAGTAATAACGCTTGTACGATTTGACGTTTAAGATGGCGTTTTAGAATTATTTCAGGCAATATGCTTTGCTACGTTACGTAAAGAGCAGATTTTTTCTTTTAGAAATAATTTGTGTAAGCATTCACTGCCAACCGTGGTATTCCACACTGCGGAAATATCGGTTCAAAATAATATCTTTATCTCATACTAGCTGTTGCCCGCGACTTCCCCGCGGAATTAACACAAAGACTTAATTTGTAGATTATGTGTCCTTCCAGGTTATGTTTTACATTTATGCCAAATTTCAGCAAGATTCATGCAGCTGTTCTGAAGATCCCTTCTGTCAAACATCCATCCATCCATCTAAACTTACGCATTTATAATATTAGTATGATTTGACTAATAGAAATTTGGCAGTGGAAACTAACAATAAGAATCTTGTATTAGTTTGGATAAACTATTATTAAATCCTGCAAAATTTTATTATCCACTGTTTTCGATGGTCTACATCTAGTCTTTTTTAGGTAATAAAAACTGTAAGCTAATTACAATTACTAACTTTTAACTATTGTACGTACTCGACCATAACAAGATAATCATCTTAAAAAACACACGGATGTAGCGCGTGTCGTGAAATGAATACATTTTGAGGCAATTAACCATTGCACTAAATAAACAACACATGCCCCTAAACTATATCACATACCTTATTACGTTTGTAACATAGTTCAAATTCGAATAACAATCTTAATTTAGATGATATAGATAAGTTGGTTTAAGAATGAAATACTGAGCTTTTTACAAGCGATTATTATTGGAAACAATGATCGTGGGAAAATTGTAAATATAACGGGGAAAGCAGACGGACAATTGTACTCTGAATCATAATGTTCAAGTGCAAATATGTATGTAGAAATCTTAATTGTTAATAAGAAACAGTTTATATCAACTTTCAAATAAATTATAATGCAACACATCGAGACAGAGTGATTCTTTTTTTAAACCAGAAGGGGGCAAACGAGCAGCAGGAACACCGAGGTGTTCAACGACGTTTATAGACATCAGCAATACCAGAGGAACAGATACGTTGCCGGCCTTCGAGATGGTGATATGCTCGCTTCTTGAAGGACTCTCAGTCGTAGCGGTTTGGAAATACCGCCGAGGACAGACCATTCCACAATGCGTGGTAGAAAGTTTCGCGCAAACCGCACGGTTGTGTATTGCCAGCCATCGAGATGGTGTGGATGGAACCTGGCGGTCTGTTGTGTCGTCCGATGATAAACTCGGAATTCGCTAAAAGAACAAAGTATTAGCTTCAAGTTTACTTACATTATTACTTGGTTAGTTAATTATAATTTGTCCTATTTTACTTCTTACTAATGTTATAGATGCGATTGTTTTGGTAGATAGATAGAAGAATGGATGGATGTTTGTTTGAAGGTATCTCCAGATTAACTGAATGGATCTAGTAGAAATTTGGCATACATTTTTTTTATTTCGCCTTAACGAGGCGCGAGCTACCCATAGACATCCGTAATTGCGTTGCCTTTAATCGACGGAGAAGACGCACAGAAAGAAGATATATCCACTTTCTACGCGTCCAATCCTCCGTCAAATCTATTTTTATAACTACTTTTATTAATCCTAGAGAGCTTTGCCTTTAGCCCCTTCCTCTTACCTTTAGCTTAACTCTAATACTAATACTAAATAAACTGTTTTCGTATCAGAGGAATAAGTTATCAATATTTAAATAGCAATTACTTAGATGGAATCGATCTCGCTTCCGTAGCTGTAAGCTTTAGCAGCGAGCATAAATTAAAGCTCTGCGTAGATTGTCGATAGCATACTCGGAAATTATAACTCAATAAAATACCTAGTATAGAAGTTTCAATAGTAATGTCTATACAGAGATGACATTGAATAGACTGAGGGACTTAGAGACTAACCTAAGTTAGGATTGACTAGGTCATAGTCAACCCAGTCCAGTGCGGGTTGACTTCACTCATATCTTTGAATTTTATCGCAGATATGTGCAGGTTGCATCACGATTTTTTATTCACCATAAGAACATCGGATAAATGTACATATGTAAACGGAAAAAGATATTGATACATGGCTGTATTCGAACCCAAGACCTGCAAATTACAAGTCAAATGCTTAACTACTGAGCCATCGACGCTTTGGCGAAATAAATGCTTACAATTGTATGGATGAATCAAGAGACACTTCAATGTAGGTATACAATGAGTGTTCTTTGTCTTATCGTGAGTTTCTGAGATCAAATTAATCGATTATAACATATTGTTGTCTCAAACATGTCAAAGAAAATGAGAAAGATAAAGATATGTTTTAAACGGGGATTTTGGTTTCAGAAACTCACGGTTTTTTCCTTTGTATTTTCTTATTTATTTTTCATTTACTAATATAATATCTGCTACTATATATTCTAAATAGCATTTAAAATTTATAGATATTTTTTAAATAATACTAGAGTACGGAACATCGCGTGTTCTGGTATGTATGAATCAAAAACGCAATAGGAAGTCTGCTACAATTTTGTCAAACAAATTTAGCTTCTATTACCGAGTTGTAAAGTTCAATTTAAATGCATAACTGTAGTTAGTAATTAAACACAATAAGCGCAAATTCACTCGTTTTTTTCCTGCCTTCATGGCTGGGTCAAGTTCAGACCTGCAGACGATTCAAGCGTGAAGTTCGTATAATTAAGACATAACTGTAAGGAAACAGTTACATATGATCGTATTGTTTCCATTGGTAAAAACAAGCAACAAAAACATAGTCATCCCTGTTACACTCTTAAAAAAAACAGAGACAAGTATATGGTCTTTAAGTCTTTTGACTTTGGAAATTCACAATCAATCATACGGTTGTAAACTAGGCTCATAGTGTTGTGTCTTTGTGATACTAAATCTACACTAAGGACCTCTCTTAGTTACCATTTAATAAGTGCGTCAGTCAATTTTTTGTGCTTGGAAAGGGAAGATATTTTCTTTCTGTGTATCCTCTCCTCCGTCGAATAAAGGTAGGCAACGCATATACAATTGCGTATGTCTATGGGCAGCGGTCACTTCGCTATTTCAGCGATTTCAGGTGGCCGCTCGCTCGTTTGCCACCTTTTGAAATAAAAAAAATATTGCTCGTTTAATATCTATTCAATTTGTTACTGTTATCAGTTTGATTAACAAATTACTTTGACGCATAAATTTGTTAGTGTTCCCTTACCTACATGTTTCTATTGACTTGTTCTAATTATATTGCCAAGGTTCCTTCAGTCTATTGTCTTTGTTTGAAATTAGAACACAGATTAGATATTGCTTAGATATTGTTGGATTTATTGGCAATTATCTGTTGCACGTTCTTAATCATAATTGTTTGATAACAAAGTTGTCTATGCGAATCTATAAAAGCGATAAATTCTATATATTTAAAGTATAAACAAAACACTGATTATTTTGTCTGTATTAATTAATAATCTGCGAATGTTATATTAATATGTATATAAAAGAAAATCGTGTTAGTTACACTATTTATAACTCAAGAACGTCTTTACTTTGGCTGAAATTTGGTGAGGAGGTATGTACATAGCTTAGAGCTAGGAGACGGACATAGGATACTATTCTTTTTTTCGAATTTATGCTTCGAAGAGCTGCTTTTATTTTAACTTACTAATATTGCAAATGTTTAGATGGATGTGATGTGGATGGATGGATGGGTATTTGAAGATATCACTAGAACGGCTGAATGAATCTCTATATATTTTTACTATTTTTTATATAGTGCATTATTTAGAAAAATATTATGTAAGTTAATATGAAATAATACTTTAAAAACTTCTACGAAGAAAGAATTTCAAATAATTTCTGACATTTATAAATCTTCTTAATTTACTCTCTCTTGCTGTTTGATTTATTATTAGTTCCTAAAGGAAACAATATTAAATATGTCATAAACTTTACTTGAATGCCTTTATTCTCTAGAGGTTAAAGATGGCCGCGTTGTAAATCCAATCGGCTTTAAAATCAATCTCCGCATAGAGAAGGAAATACTAACAAATTAAATGTTAATTATTACGTTGTTAAGCTACTGAACGGCTCCCGTGACTACCTTTATGTTTGTTTTTATATATTCACATTTTATTTTAGTTAGTATAAGGGATGCTTAATTAACTGTACAGACAATTATGTAATTCAGTTTGATTAGTAGATAAATAAAAGCATATCTCTTGAGTACTTAGTAAAAATAATAGGTATGTATTGCAAGGAAAGATTCTCTAGTTTTGTACTGAATTTGTAATTTAAACTGTTATTTTTGAAAACTTAAAATGTACTTAATAAAGCTATTATACTCTAATCATTAACTCTGGCAATCATTAAGTGGCTACCCTTTAGGGATGGTTTAGGAGTAGAAATCTACGCTATGGTGCGCCCTTGGCGAGTCACTAGCTATCGTCCGTGACACTGTTCCCAAAAAAAAACGTAATTAGTAAATATACTAATTACGTTTTTTTTTTTACATAAGAATGAGAAGAAGAAGAATAAACATAAGAATGCTTTCCAGACAATGCTCTACATTTATGCCAAATTTCATAGAAATCGGTTAAGCGGTTCTGGAGATACCTACAAACATCCATCCATACATACAAACGTTCACATTTATAATATAAGTAAGATTTATATAATAACAATTGTATTAGTTAACTTATTAAGCGTGGTTGCTTTATCTTTTATATAAAAAAAAAAAACAAAGTTAAAAATGTCATCTTTGTCACCCGAGAGATTTCACCTATTATCCTAAACTCCAAGTCGAATAATAAACTGTCTTTAACTACCAATAAAATATTTAACACCGTTTCGTTACTGAAGAAGCTAGATCATTGGTGATACTCCATGTTTTTGGTACTCAAACAACCATTATGTCTTGACCCGTCACGAGCCCAATGTTTGGTTTAAAATTAACGCCATCTATCGAGTCACGTCATTCGTGAGGGGTCAATTTTAATGGTGCAATATCATGGGATGTTTTTTTATGGTACTATTTTAAAATATGCCGTCTTACGACGCCCCGGCTTTACAATTTATGGTGAACGTAATTTTCGTTGCCCCAAGACAATGGTTTTAATTATACAAAGCGATAACTGTATATGCCATAAAATGTTTAGTGTCTCGTGTTGATTACGTCGTATCGTCTTTCTTTCGGTTAGCGAATTTTACGTGAACGATCAACTGATGGTTTCTGAGACCAGAAACAATGTATAACATATTAACATTTGTCATTCTTTGACTAAATAGAGATAACAATTTTAAACGGCGATTTTGTTCTTACAAACTCTTGTAAAGAACATGAACATATGGAAATATTTTAAATTAAAATATCTAATAATAATAATACATGCTTGTAATAATGAGTAATTTTAGTATTTTTTTATATCATAAGGTGGCAAACGAGCGGCCATCTGAAATCGCTAAAATAGGGAAGTGACCGTTGCCCATAGACATACGCAATTGCCCATGCGTTGCCTACCTTTAATCGACAGAGAAGAAGATGCACAGAAAGAAAACATTTCCATGCATCTTCTCATCCGGAAAGTCCACTTCCACTTCCCATTCATTCCTTATAAAAAAGGGTAGGAAAGGAAAAAGAACTAAATGAAGCATATGCGGTTTCTTTGGTATTGAGGATATCGGATCATGTACTATAGGGTCCGAATCTATTTCCTTTGCTCCCTTTGCTTATAAAAGTCAACAAATTTCTACAAAAGTAACTAAACGTTTCCACAGTCCAAATACTTTCACAAAAACATGTTGTCCTCCCTTTTACCCCGTTGGAAAAGAAAGAGATAGCAATATTTTTTACTATTAACAAGTGTCCGAAATGCAACGGTGTAAATGGCAAAGTAAATCCGAAGTACACTTATATTATAAAGTTATTTTTTCTTGTCATTCTTCACTTTTGTCAACAACTGTACTTTTACAATCCACATAATACTGTAACTGCTGTAAAAACACATAAAGCTAAAAATAAGGCGGTGTGTACACTATACGTCAAAGTTAACGTAATAAACAATGTCCAAAGAACCGCTCGGTTATAATTGTCAGGTTTAAACATCGTAACTGTGGTGGTTTAAAGTTAACTTATTGTGTGATGGTTTATTAATACCGAGTTACTGCGACTGAGTGAGATAGAAGAGTCTGTCTGTCTCTTTTACTTTCTATGTGTTAATAAGGTACACGTTCTAGTTATTGACCATATTTATTTATAAGTATTTTTAAAGGAAAAAAATCTGCAAGGGACATCTTAGTATTATAACAAACGCGAATAATTGAATGGAGGAACCTTTGTTTTAATATATCTCCAAAACGGCGCAACGGATTTTGATGAAATTTGACATCGATGTAGATCATAGTCTGGAAGAACACATAGACTAATTTTTTTCAAATACGTTTCGACGGAGTCGCGGGCTACAGCTAGTTATGCAATAAAATATTTCTTATTAGATTCTAAATTAAATAAACCATAAGAAAAAAAAAATATTAAAGAATATCTTTTATGTCCCAAAAAGATAACAGTTTTTACCCGCAGTCCGTGTCTGGGAAACTCCAAATGAATCCATAACTAAAACAACACGGATCATTAGATTAACGATGTCAACGTAATTGAACCACCCATGCGATATGATTATTAACTATAGAATATTAATACTTGATTCATATAGATAAAATATTTAGTTTATTAATCTAATATTATAAATGCGAATATTTGACTGTATAGATGTTTGAAGGTATCTCCGACGGCTCAACGTATCAAGATGAAAGTTGTCATTTTTTTTATATCATAAGCTGGCAAACGAGCGAGCGGCCACCTGAAATCGATGATATAGCGAAGTGACCGTTGCCCATAGACATACGCAATTGCATATACGTTGCCTACCTTTATTCGACGGAGGAGAGGATGCACAGAAAGAAAACATTTTCCCTTTCCATGCATCCTCTCATCTGGAATGTCCACTTCCACTTTCCATCCTTTCTTTATTAGAGAAAAAGGGTAGGAAAGGAAAGAAGACTAAATTAGGCCTCCGGGACGCACACTCATCAGACGAAACGCGGAATTGCTTTCACTTCACGCCTGTCTTCTGTGTGGTCGTGGTATTTCACCAACCGTGGTATTGTACCGGGCCAATACGTGTGAAGATGTTAAACCGGGCTCTACCACTGTTAAACATAGTATGGCATAGATGTAGAACATAGTATGGAAGAACACAAAAGCTACTAATGCAGTTTTTTTTTTAATTCCATTGTGTCCAAGGCAACAGCCAGTAATGCTATACGATTTTATTTTAATTATGTGTAGTAAAATTTTAGTTTGAACAACCAGTATCTGCGGTTAGCCGGCACTTGCTTATGACCGGATGTGAGGTCACGCTTTTCAATAGATTTTATTATACTTTCGTGCGTCTAACGAGTCATTTAGCTGTCATTAGATAAATACGAAGCCATATCCTGTTTAGGAAGCATTAACTCTAATGTTCGTTATTGATTTGAAAACAGGTTTAAGTAAAATTATTAACGTCCGTACTTCCTTTTATATAATATAATGTTTACAGAAAACTGACAATGATTCCTATTTTTAGACGACTTCAAAAAAGGTTATTAATTCGTCTGTTTTTTCATGTATGCTTCCGCGTAACTCCGTTCCTGGTGCTACGATTTTTTTAGCTGTTTTAAAAAAAGGAGTTTATCAATTGGTCTGTTTTTTTTCGAAAGGTTTTGCTTGCAGGATGGTTTTTATTAATTTTTAAACTGACTAGATGTCTAGTCTGTTTAAAAATCGGTCAGATTATAGAGCGTCGGTGGCTCAGGGGTCAAGCACTTGACTTGCAATCAGCAGGTCCTGGGTTCGAACCCCGCCATGTACCAATTTGTTTTTCGATTTCCGATTTACATATGTACATTTATCCGACGTTCTTACGGTGAAGGAAAATATCGTGATGCAACCTGCACATATCTGAGAATTCAATGATATGTGTGAAGTCAATCAACCCGCACTTGGCCAGGGTGGTTGACTATTGCCTAGTCACCCTTAACTTAGGATAGGCTCCGAGCCCCTCGGTGGGGACGTATAGTCAGCTGATGAGATGTCTAGTACATTTTGAGTTTAACTTCATAGTGTGATTTTAGTTCAATAGTCGTCTAGATTTTAGAGTTATATGTATGGGAGATAGTGTCAATAATAGTACGATTTATATTTCCCAATTTTGTAAGGAATGCCTATGTATATTAATCTATGTTATTAACAGTGTTAAAAACTTATATTTAAAAGAGGATAACAAAGTATAGCTGCGGGTGAATCAATAAATTTGGTTAAATCGTCATACGTTATTTTAGCGCGCGTCTGTGGACGGACACGCGAAACATACATTAGTGTGTGTACAGATTATGCGTAGTTTCAGTTTTATTATTTTTTGTGATTTTTTTATATTACTATGACCAATAAAATAATTTGAGGATAAATTAAGAAAGTTTAGGTGTTGAGAAAAAGGTTATAGAGTTTGGAAAATATATTTAGGCATGTATATTGCTCGTAATTTCGGGAAATCAACCATCAAATACAACGGAATAAAACTCTATTTATGAGATAAATTTAAATATATACTGTTCACGTATTATACTATAAATTAATAAATAATTATTAAAATTACTTAAAATATTCCATAAATTGTTTTCATATTTTGTTATGAATAAAAAATCAATGAAAAAAAAAATCACCTAATGTGTACTGACAAGTACGGTCTTCAAAAAATGATGACCGTCCACCATAAGTGATATTTTCGGCACCCAAATTTGTCACTGTTTAAACGTCGCCGATTGTACAGAGTGTTTGCTCTTAAGCAATTTACATCGATTAAAATCACGATGAATACATATAATGTGCGTCATTTTGATTTCACTTGCGGGATACTTGGAAATTTGGCATTGATTGAGCAATTTTCAAACTAAATTTACCTTTAAAGTCAATACTAATTCGCTTTAAGGTAAATAAAAATAAGCTAGGGACCTAATGTAACCTAGAACCGATTTATCGCTAAAACATTAGGAAACTTTCCCGCAAAGACAAGCTACAATTTTTTTTTTTGAAAATATGTTCACGATTCAGTTTTTGATAATGACGTCTTTCAGATGACTTAGACGCTGCAAGCAGATGTCACTACGGACGTATACACAGACTCTAGCCATAAATGAAAATATTCTCAGTAGAATAAAATCTCTTCTAAATTATGTGCAGGTTGTATCACGTTTTCCTTCACCGTATGAACGTCGGATAAATGTACATATCTCATTGGTAAATGGCGAGATTCGAACCCAGTAAATGCAAATAAGTCAAGTGCTTAACCCCTGAGCCACCGACGCTACGAACGCACGATGGTGTTAACAAAAACTTTGCAAATAATCACACAAAACCGGTTATAACCTTACAAAACTAGTAAACTACACGACAAAGTAATATAGTACGACAGACGTGATAACAAAAAACTAATCAATTCACCGTGAAGCCTCGACAAAGGCAATTTGGCCCAACTTTTTTTGCACTTTCGAATAGAAACCACCCTTTTGCACAACAGGTAGATTTCATCAAATCACAGCTAAAATAGACTTTACTATCTTTGAAATACAGTTGATTATCGTGTTGTTTGAATGTACATCCTGACCTACCTAAAAGTTTTTGCAATGAGATCTTTGTCGTGACTGCACGTGTTCAGGCTCGATATGAAAGCTTTTATGTTTGTGTAGAAGTTCGTACACGTTCTGGCGAAGTGTTTATTTGAAAGGAAAGTTATTTTTGTAACTTACTCTTGTGGCTATTGTTATTCTATCAGATTTAAACTTCAAAGAGATCCAGTACAAATTAGTATAAAGTTGGGGTTCTTACATTCAGTAGTAAATATTAAAGGGAATTATTAGAACAAGAAGAATTCTCGATCAGAAGAGCGTAATAACTCTGTATAAAACGTATCGTCAACCCTATGATGATATGTTTTTAAGGGTAATTATGGTCTCAGAAATCCACGGTAGAAGAAGTAAGAAGTGCCAAATGCTATGGATAAATGGTATGATAGTCTAAATTTTAATTCTTCTAAGCTTTGATTATAAGTAAAGTAGAAACTTAAACTACTGAACCAGTTTAAATGTAATTAAAAACGTCTAACGCAAAAACGGTAGCAGAAGCTACTAATAAACCGAACGCTATGTAGGAAACATTTATCGACAATCATTTGTATTTAATAATAAATAGAAGCAAGTCGATGGTGTCAAACCACTCCCACGCGGATTGAGGATAGAAAGAAAAAAAAGTAAGGCCTAATCCGAGTCGATACAAAGCGAGTCAGCTGTGTAAACATCGTAAGTCACAACCGCTCCGGTCGCTCCCACTTGGGACAATTACGAGCAATTTTATGATTAAGCTCCGTAATAGATTATGTGTTTTGCTATTTGCTATTGAATTCTAAGTAACAAAGACTAATTTATCTAGTAGTTTTAGATTAAAAATGTATTACTAGAAAGTTAAACAGCCGCGTTGTGAAATGGTCTATCCTCGGCGGTATTTCCAAACCAATACGGCTTAAGGTCCTTTAAGACCATATCATTTCCTTAAAGGCCGACAACGCATCAGCAGTTCCTCTGGTGTTGCTTATGTTCCCTTCCCTTGTTTCCCCCTTCTCTTATAAAAGAAACCATAAATTAATGTAGACAGTTCGAAAAGTTATGGTCATAATTCACTCAAAATTTATCGAATTCAATATCACTGTGTCAAAATATATACAAATATTTCATCATCATTCAACTAATGGTGATTGAAATTAATCACCATAAATAATCACATTTAAACACTAAATTCAAAATCTGTTATAAACAAATTAGGACTAAAAATAGATTTCAAATACACCGCCACAGATAAATCAGTGTGTCCTCGAACTAACAAACGATTTCAAAGGACATGAAATGACTGAATCTCCGCCATCGAGGCTGGCTTGTATAAACAAGCCCTAAAGCCCTAGATTGCTGGATAACACTTAACCGTCATTCAATCAACCTAGATTCAGTTTAACTGCCTCGAGCGGATTCCTTTGTTTTGTAACCGGTCCTAACCGGTTTTCGATTTTAGTTGTCATAAAATTGCGCTTGCAGAATTTGCTGGCATTTAAAGTTTTTGTATTCAAAATTCGAATACCTTTTAAAAGAATATTACTAGCATTAATATAGAACTTTTATTGATATTGTCATCCCTTACTTTATCTTTGTAAAAGACAGAGAGAAGGATAGGTGAAGAACAATAGAAGAAGAAACCGTTATGATATCCATAAACACATTTAATTTTCCTTTCGTATTTTACAATGTTTTTCGAACAATGAAAGTGAAAATATTGTATAAAATACAACATTGTATACTGCCAGCATATTACGCATTGCTTATTCCGGTTTTTAAACGACCAATAACTGGGTAATTTCCTTTATCTACACAGTCTAATGGATCGGCTCTTATCTGTTAATGGGTTTACAAACTTTCAATTTTTTCGACTTTGTGTTTTTTTTAATCATCGTCCAACAAGATTGTTTTGTACACCAGTATTCTATTGTGTGGTTTGTTATCAGTTTTTAGGTAAACGATTGGTGAATATTAAAATACGATATATTTTTGAGGAATAAGAGATTTTGCTATTTTACCTAATTTTTCATTTAATAATTTAATCTAAAAGTTCCCAGATACCATCCTATTTAGTATTAAAGAGTTCTTATGTTATTATTAATGTACTGATACAGTTAATTACTAAACCTAGACGCAAAACAGTAAAAAGCAACATCCCAAAAATCTTTAAATTTGCTTCAGAAGAACTTGGTCATGCTAATATCCTGTAGAGATTCCTGAAGTTACACGACTTATAAAATCACGTTTCTATAATATTCTCCCTCGACGTCGACGCAGCGTAGGCAGGCCTCCCGCAAGATGGACTGATGACATGGTCAAGGTTGCGGGAGCGTCCTGGATGCAGGTAGCACAGGACAGGTCTTCGTGGCGATCTTTGGGGGAGACCTACGCCCAGCAGTTGGCGACTTACGCCTGAGAAAGAAGAAAGAAAGAAGATAATAATCTCCGATAAAATGCCACATATACATATAGTTGCTTACAAGTTGATCTACTGTTTTTTTTTTTAATTTTGGTTTTTGCTAGTAAATATTTGTACCATTTACCCCAGTTTATCTCCTGTCCACAATGTGTCGGGAGGGTCAGAAAAACATGTTTACAATTTTTTTGTATCCCTTAACCGTGGACAGTAGTTTTTGTGCTTCTTATTGAAACCTTAGTTCTTTTTATTTAATGGTTTATTGCACCCTTAAAATAGAGATACTGATAAGGAAATTTAAAGTAAAACAACTTAAATTCAAGTTTTAAACTTGTTTTTGAGGAGTAGTGCCTCTTTTTCTTAGTATTGGTGAACCGTCGCCCTTTGGGGGGAAAGACTAGGTTATCTGAGATTCTTACTCAGTAAAACCCCTTCGGTGGCCAAATAAAAGTGCGACTGCGAGGCGAGGGTCTCGGGATCTCCATTAGAACGCATCGGCACTGAGCTTCTGCACGACTCCAGGAAAATACTTCCTCGTGTTATCACAAGGATTCGGCAACACCGGACCAAGCAATGTTGCCGTCGTCCTAGGGACGAGGAGGAGGAGTACCTATGTTATTTATCAAATTAAATAAGTTGACAAAGATGTAATTTAAAATAGGATTCGTATTTTCATTACAAGAGAGGTAATTGCAAAATTAATTTTATTTTAAAACAATGTAAAGGAATTTAAAAGCGACAAACGTTCGCTCTTATATGGTCAGTACAAGATTTCTCCATTAAATTCCCATGGCTTTCGAACGCAGTCCAGTGTAACGGAGTCTCGGATGTAATGAAAGTCCACAGTCCACGCGTGGTAAATAATACGGATTCGCGAAATAACAGGTGGCGCGAAAACGACGCAATCTACTGCCATAACTCTGGCGCGGTGGATTAAATATATATCATATAGAGATGTTAAATATTCTTATTTGTTTTTTGACTTTTATTCAAATTTACTTGGTTTAGATGGATGGATGGATGCTCGTTGGAAAGTATCTCCGGAACGGCTCAACGGATTTTGATGAAATTTGGTATAGATGTAGAGCATATAGAGTACTTATTAAGTTTTCTTTTTTAATTCAGTACGGACGAAATCGAGTGAAAGCTAGTAGTAAGATGACTTAAATTCCAGATTTTAATAAATGAAAAACAGAAGCTGTTAGTATAACTTCAGTTTCAAGTCTACTTTCGTTGTCCCACTTTTAGCTGTGGTGAAAACAGCTCTATGTGATATCCAAGTATCGTATATTGAACATTTCACTGGTCCGGGCTACACTAATCTCCGCGCATCACTCGTATTGCCATTTATTAACAACATCCAGGCCATATCCCAAACCGGTACCAATTCATACAATGTGTTGTATTTTTTTTCGTTTTTATTTAGTGTCTCTATGGCCAAAATTTATTTATACCCTACTAGCTGTCGTCTGCCATTCCTCCTCGCAAAATTAAAAAATTATAATATGTAGTCTATGTGTTCTTCCAGACTATGTTCTACGTCTATACAAAATTTTATCGAGCTCTGTTGGCACATTTTGTTGATATCTTCTAATTCACATCAAATCTAATCTTTACGTTGAATACCCTGTATTTAAACCTTATTACATTCCATGCCCTTACCTTCAGTACGTCTTTCTTACTTGAAAATTTATCTGAAAAAGTTTGTGACTAAAGCGGCAGTTGACGTCTTGAGTTCACATTAATATTCAACCTAGTCAAATAATGCCCAGATTTTATTCCCAACTGCCTGGTTCCCACCTTATCAGACTAGATTATACATTGATTTATATTTCCCCTCACTATTATTGGAAAGAAGCCAGTTGAGATTCTTAATTTTTTTTTCAATAATTAAGTAAGTTTATTAATATATATTTAAACTCCAATTAAGTAAGTTTTTTACTTTTATAGTAATAACCTACAATGATGTACGTTTCCTAAAATATGTATTTGCGTAAAAACTAATAAAGTACAGATTTATACGGTCGCCATATTGAAAAGCTGACCATAGTGTATCCCCTCTCGTCAGCTTTCATTTTGTTTAATCCGTGGTCGTTTTATAATAGTTTTTTAAGCCTGCAAACTTTATATCAAATACAGAGTAGGTTTAACTTGCGCAATGTTTAAAATGCAAATTTATTTTATTGTATTGAAGGTGATTTTATGATGGAAATTGTTACACATTAAAATACGAAGCTATTTTATCTGTGGTAAAAACTTTATAATATTATAAACCAAATAAGTTATTTTATATTTTAGTAAACGTTCATCTATTGTTAAAAATTCTATGGAAGCTTGGATATAAATCTTATTAATATAATAAATGCGAAAGATTATGTGGATAGATACTTGTAAGAAGATATCTACTGAACAGCTCAACGGATCTTGATGAAATTTTGTAAAGATGAAGATAGCGTTGCCACCCGACCGGACGTAGACCGTTCGTTTTGATTGCGTGTCCGGCCATAGTAAAAGGTGTCCTGGTTGTCCGAATTTTGTAAGGCTTTTTACATTTCGCAAACGAGAGTGTTCGAGCGCGTGCGACAATGCAGACAGACAAAATCCTCAATAAAGTAAAGTGCCGCCTTTCTACCCAAATGTCCGGCCAATCTGGAATGTCTGTCCGGCTAGGTTTGGCGACCTGGCAACCCTTGATCTATATCATTGTCTGAATGAACACTTAACATACTAAAGAAGTTTTTTTTAATTCCGTGCAGACGTAGTCGCGAGTGATACCTAGTTTAAAATATTCATGGCTTTCGTAGGCATACGGTTGGGGAATGATTTTTCGTATCGGAATGGTAATTAAACATGAAGTGTTGTATCATTAAAATATGCTTTCAACATATTTCGCATTCCGTTTTACTGAAATCAACATGAATATTGTATGATAATATTATGATGATGGCTGAAAGCTATAAATTTGTCTAGTGTTCGCATCTGCCTTGTTAAATTGACAACACGGCGTCGGCTTAATAATCCATTTACATTCTGACGTACGTAAAATTAACAAAACATGTTTATAATTCATGCTTATTATGTGAATCATATTATTATAGTAAGCTTCCACTACCTAAAATCATGTATAACATCGTATTGACATGAATCTTATTCTAATTGAAAAAAAAAAACAAAGAAAAAATGTTTTTGTACATGTATTATTTCGTCGTGGAAACGCACTGTAATTCTAGTTACTCCAGCCTAAAACGAATTAACTATCAAAAAACAAACAACTTTATTATTTGGTAAAAACATCCTGGTAGTACGAGTAGAACCTGGATCAGGGAGGCAAAAATCACATTCTCTTTGCCTCTTGCTTTTTTATTACTAGAGTTTTTATAATAAATTATTCCTTAACCTATTTAACAGTATTGATACACTGCCACATTGGAAACAAATATGAATCAATGAAGTTAAAAATGGCATGAATATTCCTATCTCTGTTCTTTTAATTAAAATAACAAGGATGCCTATATTTTGTAACAAAAGACTGTGTAAGACGCAAAATAATCGAGTCATAGAAACCATTCGTCATTAAAATACATAGTCAATTCTCTATACAAAAATGTCTGACAAAATAAACACTTATAAAAGATTCGTATTCAGAAAGACACTCCGATGATATCAACCATGTTTTATTACCTTTAAGTATTTGTATGCAAAAAACTATTTAATTTATTCACAATTCATTGTCCCTTTAGTAATCAGTACGAATAAATTGTCTACCATGTTTATGTCTAACCGTTGGTTTCTGAGACCAAAACCTCTGTATTAAACATATCGTCATCTCTCTCTTTATCTTTGACAAAACAGAGACAAAAATGTGTTTTAAACGCAGATTTTGGTGTCAGCAATTTAAATAAAAAATTTAGTATACAGTAGTTAAGTCTTTATATGCTACTTAACAGGTAAAAACCTGCGACTCTGTCCGATCGGAATTAAAAAAAGCTCAGTAAGTAAGTATCCTATGTGTTCTTCCAGACTATGCTCTACATTTATGCCAAATTACAGTGATATCCCTGCAGCCATTCTGGAGATACCTTCCAACAAACATTCATTCAAACATTCGCATTTATAATATTAGTAAGATAGGTAATATAAATTAAAGAACTTAACGTTGTCCAAAAATAATATTAACACGTTAGCTGCCATGTCGGACTATATGTCCGACAAATTGTAAATATGTAAATAATAAGTATATATGACCAATGTTAATAAGGTATTATTATATTTTTAGGTGCTTTCAAATGGTTTTGAACAAAAATTTTCGATTTTTTTTTTCGTTTTTCGAAAAATCATTCTGGCAGCTAACGTGTTAAATTATGTTCTTCAAGTAAGTGGGTGTCATCGGAAAGTGACAAAGGGCAATCAGGATGAAGCTAAGGGCGTGAAATCGCAGTAGCCACGCTGACAATACCGAGCCGCTTTTTATAAGCCTGTAGACAGCGGTATTATTTTGTTTTTTTCTCGAAGCGATCGCCCGGTAGCCTTTGTAAGTCGACACCACGATATCGTTTCGAATTATCACCCGTCACCGACTCGAGTTTGCGATGAGGTCAAAGTACAGTTTTCTTTGAAATGATTTTTAGGTGACTTTGTGATCGTGTACTTTACAAATTTTGTTTACTCTAAGATGCATTGAATATGTTGTGGTACATTTAGAGATTAGGATTTTAGATTAAAATAAATTAAAATTTACATATATATATATATATGTAAATTTATTTCTAATAATCTCATTAGAGTTATGTCTAAAGCAAAATTCCCATACTTGGATAAAACGACGGCTAACATCACGTTGGTGACTACTAGCGCCATCTATTGACAAAATATTAACCCTTTAATATTATTTTCAAAGTTGTAACTCGTTAGTCACGTAAATAAAATGTCGTAAGCTTAAGTCTTTTTTATTTCGTCTTTCCTTTTTTTTTCAAACAACATTACTTTTCTGACCTATAAAACTGGTAACATATCTGTAACGAGGTTTAATGTGCTTGTATCGAAAGGTTAACTTTGTTTACATATATATGAACTTTTATTTTTCTTAAATAAATAAACTTAATAAAATCTTTCTTGTAGTATAAGATTTGATATCAGTGTTATAAAAGTCGTGAGTGCCTTATAATTGTTATATTTTTACTTCGCTTACTCATCATTACGGCGACCTACTTTCCAGTGAGCGTCGCGCCGAGCAAGTTTGAACTTGAACAAGGTTCATATCAATTCGAATACAACCCTTTTTTAATACAGTAGAACCCGCTTAATGTACAGGGTGACCTAAACTGTAGATAGGACGGACGCAATATTTGTAAGCAAAACAATGCAATGATTATTATGATTTAATATTACAAGTCAATTCGTAGTCTTTACAAATTTTCACTGTACTTTGATTTAATAAAATTTAGTTATAAATAATATAATGTATAAATTTGTATTTCATAGATTCTTACTAATATTAAAAAGCAAATGTTTGGTGGCAAAGGTGGCTCAGTGGTCAAGCACTTGACTTGCAATCTGCAGGTCCTGGGTTCGAATCCCGCCATGTACCAATGTGTTTTTCGATTTCCGATCTACATATGTACATTTATCCGACGTTCTTACGGTGAAGGAAAACATCGTGATGCAACCTGCACATATCTAAGAAGAAATTCAAATATATGTGTGAATTCAACCAACCCGCACTTGGCCAGCGTGGTGGACTATGGCCTAATCACCCTTAACTTAGGGTAGGCTCCGAGCCCCTCGGTGGGGACGTATAGTGAGCTGATGATGAAAAAAAAAATATGTTTGGATGAACGGCTGTATAAATCACGCTGAAATTTGGCATAGATGTAGGCAGCTTGGATGAAGAAATATAAATCTAGCTATATTCGGAAATGCACTTTAAATTAAGTATGTAGTCAGTAAAATTTTATAGCTTGTCATTTAAAATCACTAATTCCTAAAATATTATAGCAGAATTATAAATTACTAAGGTTGGAATTAAGCGCATAGCTTTATTACTAGAGTCAGTAATAATAGATTAGAATTTCATGAGAAGATAACTTAATTGCAACTTAAGGCCAAGTTATAATTAAGTAATCCACTATTATCTGGTTCATAATAAATGAAATAGACTAGCTAATACAGCTATTTGATTAGAGAAATTTTATATGTAACTTAATTATTACTTAATAAGTTAGCTTATATTTACACGCTACAACAATATTTCTATATAATTCTGGATTGAATACGAATAGATCTGGTATTTAATTAAGAGCGAAGTTAAAAAAACAGTTGATAACTTAATTGTAACTTAACAAAGAAGTTATACTGAAAAATATAGTAAGTCGGTTTTGGTCCTTGTGTTTCTTTGCATGTTGAAAACAATTAACTTATTGTGTGTAATTAAAAATAAGGTGGTCTAAGTTGTTTAAGTTGTGATATTTATTTCTTTTAATTTTCTTAAGTGTATACTTACTAATATTTCCTGAAAAGCATAAAATTTTCATCCGTCATACCTGGTGCCTGAAAAAGTTATTCCCTTTTGACATATGAATAACGGAAAACTAACTTATATTTATGACAAATATAAATATTTATTTAAGAGTAAACGCCGATACCAATTACTGCATAAATTAACCGACAATCGTTAAAATTATTTTAGTACGATATTGCTAAACAATTTTACAGCCCGTATTTAATGTCTAAACAAAGCTTTCCACTCGGCCCTAAAAGTCGATA
The DNA here is from genome assembly GCF_000836235.2 of Papilio xuthus. Classification (NCBI taxonomy): domain Eukaryota; kingdom Metazoa; phylum Arthropoda; class Insecta; order Lepidoptera; family Papilionidae; genus Papilio; species Papilio xuthus. The sequence goes on from NW_013530935.1 coordinate 5,730,367, forward strand.
AACCCAAAAGAACACATTTAACTTGCACAAAACGCTAACGGCGAAACCGCGCGCAATAAAATACTTTTTATACGTGAACGCAATCTATTACCAAATCACCGCAATAAACCACACGCCTCCGATGCAGTAACGTCTGATTTTAATGCTAAAACCAGCTCACTAAGTTAACTGCCTGTTAGAACTAAACGTAATTTCACGTGCGCGTATCCAAACAAAGAGTTACGTCGTTGTATTACGCGAAATACTTAAGTAATGCCGCCTCGCAGGTCCAAAACCGAGTGAACGCTTTCCGTTTAACAACCCCATGCGACGTTCTTACGTCACCTCACCCCATACTAAATTCGCTACCCGATTGGCCAATTTACTTTGCCGCGCTTTCTCATACCGAAGTAAGAGTTTGGGGAATCTCTTCTTCTCTTTTTTTAAATGCTTTTCAACAATGCATCAGAAGAGGAAAGAGTATATTTTCATACGCTCCCTTTCATAATGATGTAACCTGTTTAAAACAGGATGGATAATGTGATCGAGTATAAGATAGAATGAGACGGGGCAGTGTGCCGTTGATTGTAGTAGTGGAGTGCGAAGGGAACGTGCTACCGTGCGTTCAACTATTTATAATCAAATGGGGCGCGCGTGTGTGCGAGTGTTCATACGTTATGCACCGCGCGCACACACGCACAGACCTCGGAGCGAGGCAATGATGTGCACGAAGTATTATCCCTTATTACACGTTTCGCTTCCGCGCCGGCCGCACGTACGATTGTGAGCCGACCCGCTTTCGAGTTGTGCGAAGTTTCAGTTTGTTTACATCGAATCCGCTACGATGCATACTGCGTTAGCGATTGTGTCATCGACCGTACGTTTATCGCTGGCCTGCGAGTGATTCACGGACAATGCTCGCCTTGGAGTTTTTTGCGCCGAAACTTTTTGTGAACTTGTGAACTCTCAGCGATCAGAAATTAAGATATCGTTCGCGACGAAACTGTGACGAGTCTGGACTTAGATACAAGTGCCATTTTTGTGTCAAAGTGAATTCAAGGAGAGGACGAAGAAAATATTTCCTGACATTTTGATAGACTATTTTTCGAAGAGAACTTTTTAAAGTGCTGTTGGAAAATTTTGATCATAAACTTTGCCAAATTCTTGAAATTCGTATTCTTTTAAAATTAAAAATAAAACTACATCGACTAACAGAGAAGACCGCAAAGATCGAGTGCGTAGATCGGAGTCATCAATTTATGCATACAAAACAAACGACAATCAGTCGCAGCTTGTTTCCTAGAAAAAGAAGTTTTGAGAGACAAAGATGGCAATAGCATTCAACCTGCCGAGCGAGAGAGAGGCGACAGAGGAGAACTTCTCGCGACTGAACCGGCTCCTAGCCGAGCTGTACGAGGTTCTTTGCCACATCTTGGTCGCACGACAGCCTGGCCAAGAAGTCCAGGAGAATCGGCGAGGTGAGTGCCCGCGGGAGCCTAACATACCACCTTACCACTTAAGATGCAATTCGACCTACATCGTGAACCTGGTTATGGTTGTCGCCATCCTAAAAGTGTCTCTCGCGTCGTCTCTCTTCAACACGATAAGATAAAAAAAAGAAGATTGTTTCTAGATAAGTATTGTTAACGTCGAAACTGCTAAGCAGATCCTGGGCTATTGTTACATATTTTTAAGTCCATCCAGTTTTGTATATTTTCAAACATTGTCCGGATGAGATGTTGTGTCAAACTGCACTTAAATTGTAAATGGTGGTTAAATCGAATTGAAAATTATTTACCGAATAATCAATTCAAATCGATTTGTTTTTTGCGATTCTAACAAATGCGTTCGCTTTAACGGATTCTTGCTTTTTGATTTTAAATTTGAGTGAAGTTCGACAAAACGCCACATTCACTTTAACGAATATTTTTTACGCATTATTATAAAATTTAAAAATGGAATTACGATCATTTTTTCCTTATAATTTACAACTTTAATGTCGTATCTTACTTACTGACCAGTACTGATAAAATTCTTATATGTTTAGCATTCACAATTTTAGTGTTGTTAAGTTTAAATATTTAGTTACGTTTCCATTTGATCTCCTATTTTGTTTAATTTATTACAATTATTCGAATTAGATTTATCTTAACTGGTAGCATTTATTTAATTTACTTATCATGGAACAATTAAGTATGGATCTCAAATTATATTTTAGTTCCAAATATCGATAGTCATAATTCTTTTTTATAAAATCAATTTTTTTAGACGCCAAATATTAGTTAAATGTATTACAAAATCTTAATATTTTTATTCTATGGACGATAAAAATACGTTTTGCATTTGTTATCTGTAACGAAAAAAAACATCATTTAGCAAACTGTAAATAATAGTGATGTGTAATTTGTTTTTTCAATTTTGTTCTGTTGTCGATAAAATGTAAAAAATATCGATAAAAAAAATGTTTCCTAATTTGTATAAACCGATAATTATATAATTATTTGAAAGTAGATCTAACTTTTTTATCGTGTAAATATTGCATTTAGATGTTTGTGATTTTTGCCTTATAAGCATACTTTAAACTTTTTCCCTTATTATAATTTACAATTGCATATAAGTGTATCATGTAATCGATTAATAAACTGGATTGTGTTTAACTTTCCCGATCATTATATGGGAACATTGTGAAATAAATTTATTATTTCATGAAATAAAAAATGCATTTTTCTTAAAACTAAAAAAAATCCCAACTCGTCGTAATCGACTAGATTTTTTTTTCATAAAAAAAAATGTCAGTTAATCCTTTCTAATTTAATTCTAATTTTAATATTCATTGCATAAAATCAGCGTAGCCAAGACACAATCAACTTCAGAATAATCGCATCGATCAAATCAAAAATGGGCCATACGCCGTTTGCTAATATTAGAATCTCGACCCGTTTGCCTCACTATGAACTTGTTGTAACATGTTCCGATTGAAACAATGGATTCAAAAGGTTTTATAGCGCGTGAATTAAAGGGTGTTCTTTTATTTAAAAAACAAGCTTTTGTTACAGTGTGCTACATAAAAAAATCATAAAAAATGTTCAATTTAAAAATATTAAACATTACAAAAATAAGTAATTGAAATTAAAATGTGTGTAAATAAAACAAAAGCTGCAGTGAAATTACATTATAAAAAGTTATTATGCTAAAAGTTTACTGGAATGTACTTTGTTTTCTAGTAAGACAAATAATAGATGAAAAAATCTTACAAAAAATTCTTTTTCAAATATCTTATTATATAAGCTTTTATAAGTTATAAAAAATTTCCTTTTAAGTAAACAGAATAAAATATAAAGGCATGAACCTTTTTGAACTTGATACTTTAAAGTTCGTCCAAATCGTGCTCTTTGTCACGACCTTTCTTATAAGACGGGAATCGAAAGTGACAACTAAGTTACAACTTAAAGTTAACTTGTGGCGTTTTCAGTTAAGATTAACGCCAATATAAAGTTAATATTTAAGCATTTATTACGTCGACTTAATTCCATTATTTACTATTAGTATAATAGGTAAATAAGTAAAATATATAACTAAAAACGAATAACTATTGTTATAATAATTTTGAGATTTTCACACAAAAACCAAACAATTTTTCTAAGTACACAATTAATTTAAATAACTTTTAACATAAGCAAATTCATGTAAAAAAAATAGGCGAATTTAAAAATCAAAAATAAGTTTTTTTTACTTAACTTTTTATACAATTTTACCAATAAAAGATATAAACGACATTTACTTAAAAACATTAAGTTTTAAAAGTTAAGGTATGGAAATAAATGTTGAAGGTTATGAAAATTAATCCAATTTTGCTTATGAACTTCATGAATTTAAAATCAAAAAGCAAAACTAATTCATATTATTTTAAGTTACGTCATTTTTTTTAAATTTAATATAGGTCTTCGTACTATTCAACAAAAGGTAAGTTACGCTTTTATTGTGTTGCACCGATACAAATCGAGACGCTTGAATAATTTTCAAGAAGATATATATATTTTTTGTTTAATGTCAAAATGAAATCGATTTTAAATTCGGTTTAAACTTTCTTAAATTTTAATTAATCTATGGTTTTTATTAAGACAAACATTAATTACTTCAAAAATTAAGGCTACTGATCACATGAAAACTAACATAACTTATTTATGTGAGTTAAATATAATATAGAGTACTTAACTTATTAGACAAGACTCAGAGAGAAAAAACAAGAGTATCGGACTTAGTATTTCATTTGGCACGTCAGAAAGAAGAGTTCTCTTCAGCCCAATGTGCCAATTCACATGTCCAGTAAATATATCTACGTCACATCTAAGGTCATTGTCCTTACAGGGTCAAAACTACTTATACGACAGCTGCTGTTTCTACCACTAATTGTATACCTTGAACTTTACTAGAACATGACTAAGTTTTTATAAAGATAACTAAAAAGTTGAACATCTACAATATAACAATGTTAGTGCTCACTTAATAACAAATAAATTTATAAACAACAAAGCGAATTAAAACAAAACAACAACCTAAATATTAAAAAAAAATTTTAGTTTCGCATTCATCAAATAATAGTTTGGCTAATTTAAACTTATTTACATCATAGATTTGTTCATTTATACGTTACTAGATGTCGCTCACGACTCCGTCGGGGTTGAATTAAATAAAAACTTAATAAGTAGTCTATGTGTTCTTCCAGGCTATGTTCTACATCTGTGTCAAATTTCATAAAGATATCTTCTAACAGACATCCATCCATCTATACTTTCGCTAGTAAAATTTTAAGTTTTAGTAAGTTTTTTGGCAATCTTTAAATCTGCGATATGCCAACACATTACCTGCTACACTAATTCTATAAGTTTTAAACGTGTACTCTAGTACAAATCTAAATTTAACATACAATCTAATTAGTAAGCAAGGCATGCAGAGTGCTACAATATCATCTTATTTCCAAACGATAAACCACATTAGTGTACGTCGTTAAATTATTGTCCAGTCAGTATGTTAATTTCAGTTTATTTATGCATCCAATTAACACGTTAACCGGCCAACTTGTCCATTGCGGTCCATAACACTCTCTTTAACTTCATGTATAACAAAGAGTTATGACAGTTTACTGTTGAGTAGCATAAGTTCTTGAACGTTATATGTTAAAGACTAGCTGTCGCCCGCGACTCCGTTCGTGCGGAGTGAATAATAAAATTAGTAGCCATAGCGCTATGAATATACCTTCAAACATCTATCTAAACATTCGCATTTATAATATTAGTAAAAAGTAAAATTAAGCGTAAAAATAGTCCCATATTATAAAGAGTTTCACGCTTTTTCAACAAATTTTTAAACATTTTTTGACCCACTAGCTATCGCTCGCGATTCCGTCTACGCAGAATTAAAAAATAATTAGTAAGTAAGCTATTTCTTCTTCCAGAATATGTTTTACATGCCAAGTTTCATTTAAGATCCATTGAGCCGTTCCGGAGATACCTTTAAATAAACATCCATCCAAAAATTCGGATTTATAATATTAGTAGATATTCAATGATTATTACTAAAAATAAAGTCGCTTAATACTTACATTTTCATTTTACTCTTTACAATACACATACTGAATAAAACTGTTAGACGTTTTTTTATCTCAACTAACTGCTCCATACAGAGAATTAATATGGTAGGGGGATGTAATGTATTCCACAGGTGTTGTCCCAAACAGGTGCTCGGGTTCCCTCTTTTTTTTTGTCAGGTCCAGACATGTTCAATAGAAGTTTGAGTTCGCTTGTTCCCCGATTTGGTGTATTTTGCTTGTTTTTTTTTCTTTCCCCGTAGCTCGGAATGAATATTTTCTGCCAGTTTTAAATTTAAAACAGTTTAATTACCGTGTAGGTTTCATTAGGCTTGCATAAAACTTCATTAGTGCTAAATTTAAGACGAAAATGCCACGCACATCAAAAAGTCCCGTCGAAATCGATCCAGCCGTTTCGAAGATTACCAGTAACAAATGCGGATTTGTAGATAGACTGACAAAACTGTGCATTTTCGCTATCAGCGTATAAATATCATGTTCAAAACATAGGACTTTTTATAATGTTTTTTCGTTAATACATACAGACACACCAATTTAATCAATAATATAAGTGAACATTTCATCGTTAGAGCCTTTTGCCAAACAGTCAACAATGTAGATTATAAGCAACGCACCATGTTCACAAAACATGTTCTTTTTCCGATATTATTCAAGCGGACTGTCTGAATTTTATTAACTCTGTAATAGTACATAGCATTTTACGACTAGTTGTAAATTCATTACTACAGACCAGTGCGTAAACGCATGCGTATTAAAATGTCAAGGATGTGTTCGCATTGGGTTGCAAGTCTACGCTCTATAGGTCAATGTGTCAGATACGATTGTGTAGCATAAATGCATGTTGATTTACTCCACTAGTAGCAAACAAATGGTTTAAGATGAAATCTTTAAACATAAGATTCCTATACATTTCGGAGTATAAAGGTACGCGTACATTGGCACAATTCAATGGATTGCTTGTTGATAAATGTCGTCTTCCGATGCGGACGGCACGGATAATGAACGCAGCGTTATGCAAAATTATACATAATAAATATTTTGCGTTTTATGCGTGCGGTGCATTCGGCGCGGTCCAATGGACGCGTACCTTAAAAAGGCTAAGCTTGTAGTTGTATAACAATTATAAAAACAGTCCTGCGAAGACATTGTTGGACTGCATTTTGATAATATAGTTATCTGTACTTCGTCAAATAAGAATCTGATTATCCTACTTAAATATTTACAACATTATTTTTAATTATAAATATTAACCTTTTCGATTCCTTGTGATCCCTTTCATCCTACGTACGCTGTTCTTGCATACGACGTCAGTAGGCTGTTTCTTACGTTTGGTTTAACCTTTACATCTCTATCTATTTCAAACAGAAGTAACCGTACACTAGAGACGTTTAAGCTGCACACAGCTCTATTAAATAGCTTACGTAAGAGATACGAGCTCTGGGGCATGATAATTGCGGCCACGTGCGACCAATTACAGCGAAGACAAAGGCTCTTTTGTCGACGTAATTGTCAACAACTTGACATTGTTTTACAACGCCGTGTTCCCGATCTCACAGCTTATAGTAACGGAGTCCAACATTGAGTTTCCACTGTTGTAACACTCGTATCGAAACATATTTTTATCCCTCTCATTCTATTTGTAAAAACAAAGATAGCAATATTTTAATACAAGTATGAGTAAGATATTATTACACTCTTAAGACTCTATCTAATATAATAGTGGGTCTTTAAAATACACCTTATATAAATAACAAGTAATACTCTATTTACTATATAATTTTAGGTATATTGTTTTGCATCTCAATTGTTAAAACTTTATTTTGCAAAAGGTCATTGAGTCTATACTCAAATGTATATTGCAAGATTGGAGTGCTGCACTAGATGTCGCCCTTGACTCCGACCGCGCAAAATTTAAAAAACTTAATTAGTAGCCTAAGTGTTCTTCCAGACTATGTCCTACATCTATGCCAAATTTTAGGGAGATCCATGCAGCCGTTCTGGGGATACTTCCTAACAAAGATCTATCCACTAGGTTACTATTTTAATCTTAATATAATATCACCATCTCAAAGGCAGGCAACGCATCTGCGGTTCCTCTGGTATTGCTGATGTCCATGGGCGTCGTTGAACACCTCGGTGTTCCCGCTGCTTGTTTGCCCCCTTCTGTTATAAAAAATATATTATACATATCACACAATGATTATAATCTTAACAATGCTTACTTTAAAAAATAAAAATTGGTGACGTTTAAGTATACAGCTTAATTTTAAGCTTTTTCCTGAATTTTGTACACAATCTTACTGTTAATTCCCACATAAATAAGTTTTTTTTTCACTATCCATGCTAACTAGTTACTTATAACTTACTACAATAAACATAAAGTACAACATAATGTTTAATTTCATAATTTAAAACAATGCTTAGTAACTTAAGCTTGTGGGAACTTATACGCTTCATTGCCTGAGAATTATACGTGCTTTAAATTACTACTTTATATTACATCTTTTGTTTTATTGACAATTAAGATGTAATGCGTTATAGCCACTTACTGTGGGTTTCTGAGTCCGAAATTTCCGTTTAAAATATATTGTTATCTCTGTTTAGTTAAATATGACAGACAGGAATGACGATACATTTTGTAAAGAGATTTTGATGTCACAAACTCAAGGTTAGAAAGCGTTAGTTATTCTCATTTTTATGTTATGTCATTAACTAAACGAGTAAGTGTACATTTGACTCTTAAATGGATATAACTAAACGTAAATGTTAGTTTGTGTTATAAACTAGTTTGTGGTTTTAACTGTAGCTCTGCTTTAATTCTTGTTAAACTCTTGGTCAAACCATTTTAACTGTGGTAGAGCCGGCAATAACTTCTTTCACACGAAAATAGGTCGGCACGGAGGAAATCATGGGAAATGAAGGTGGATTTTCCAGATTTGACGCATAGGTAGATAAATATCCTCTTTCCCCTCCCCTGTCGATTGAAGGAAGACAACGCATCTAGATGTTTTATATCGAAATGAAGTGGCCGCTTGTTCGTTTGACACTTTTTACTAAAAAAAAACGTTTTCATTCAGTTGTTAAGTTTAAATGTTGATAACATAAAAGATTTTACGTAACAAGAAACAACGTGGGAGAATTTAAATATCCGGTTCTGTTCAACGTAATCAGGTTAAACTCAATATTAATATTTACTTAAGTTTTAAGAGCAATCAAAATTCTGTAATACGGTGATAATAATTTTGTATTAAGCTTTAAGCTTCAACATCACGATGTAGTTAATTAAATTGTATCGTATTTTATTCACAAATTAAAAGGATCAATTGCATATAACAGTGATAAGTAGAGAGTTATTAGGTAACTAGCTGTCGCCCTCGACTCCGTTCGCGCATTTATAAAAGTCAAGTGGATTTTCCGGATTGGTGAAAGTTCATTCTTTCAGTTGCTTTCTTTATTAATAAGACAAAGGGTGGGAAGTGAAACATCACCGAAATTAGGTCTCCGGACAAAAACATTCTGTGGAGAACATAACATATCCAATAATATTTTAAAAAGATTTTCAAGTTAGTTTTTTTTTAGTTAAAATTTGAATCATATCCTCAGTATGATTAATTATACGATATCTCAACAGAGCGTAAAATATTTTCTGATTTCTTGTTGTGCAAATTATATATAATAAAACTAACCGCGATAACTTATTCTCGGAACTCGACACATCGTACTGGGAAGGTCAAAAGGAAAATTATACTGTTTAATATGTTATTCGATATCTACAGTTGGTGATATATTATAAGTAGGAAAATTTATGTTGAATATATAGATGACATTATTTTACATTTATTTAACCTAATTTACTAATATCATGTTTACTAATTTAATCCTCTTTCCCTACCCACCTTTTTTCTTATAAGGAAAGGATGGGAAGTGGAAATAGACTTTCCGGATGAGAGGATGCATGGAAAGGGAAAATATTTTCTTTAAGTGTGGTTCTACCATCTTCGCACGAATTGGCCAGGTTCGCCCGGTGAAATACCACCACCACACAGAAAACAGGCGTGAAGTGGAAGAAATTCCGCGTTTCGTCTGATGAGTGTGTGTCCCGGAGGCCTAATTTAATCCTCTTTCCCTTCCCACCCTTTTCTTATAAGGAAAGGATGGGAAGTGGAAGTGAACTTTCCGGATGAGAGGATGCATGGAAATGGAATATATTTTTCTTTCTGTGCATCCTCTCCGTCGATTAAAGGTAGGCAACGCATGCAATTGCGTATGTCTATGGGCAACGGTCACTTCGCTATATCAGCGATTTCAGATGGCCGCTCGCTCGTTTACCACCTTATGATATAAAAAAAAAACTTAAATGTACAGGTAAAAAATACTGTATAATTAACCTTATTTTATGTATATATATACAAGCTATCACTCGCGACTCCGTTCGGACGAAATTAAAAAAGACACTCAATATGCTATATTATACATCTATGCCAAATATCAACTCAAATCCATTCAGCCGTTCTTGCGATATATATACAAATATCCATCTAACTGCTCATCCATACATACAAACATTTCCATGTCTTATAATAGTAAGATTACGTAAATAATTTGAAGCTAAAATTGTGTCTAAATATGTAGTCGATGAGAAATTGATCTTCAATTGCATTCTCAGTAGTTAATGCAAAACTCAACTTAGCATGGAATAAGGTCAAAGGCATCATAAGGTACAGTCAGCTTCGAGTGCGGTGCCTAGTTCAGTTTTCATTGCTTTACATCGATCGATTATGTACATTCGTCGTTTACCCGTATGCTGCGCTCCTCGCATACAACAACCGATATATCGACTAATAAAATCGCTAATATTAAGAGCTTACCCATGTCAATAGGATCTATAAGACTTTGATTAAGGCTTAATTTTGATTCAGAACGGGGTTTATCGTAAGTGTCTGAAACCCTGAAAGAGACATATTGTTACCTCTGTTTTGACAGAGATAGCGGTGTCTTTTATACAGTATTGGTCTCAGAAACCAACGATTAGTGAAATAACTAAGTATAAGTGTAATTTAACTACGTCTTCTAATTTATAATATATTTATTAATTGCAATTCTGTGTTTACAGGTAAGCAATTTCTACATCATTACACCTACATCGTTTAACGTAAGTACCTTATCGTTTACACTACCGAAACTTGTACAGAAAACATGTTATTTTACTGATACGTAAACATATATACACTTGAATATTTTCTCGCGTATTCCTATATAAAGTAAAGTTTTTATGAATGTTATAATACAGGTAAAAGCATAGTTTTTAAAATACGTAACGTATCATAGATCGGCTCGTTGTGTTACAAGTAAATGCTCTATTCTGTATTTACATTTAGTGAAAATGTAACGTAATATTTGAAAAAGAGTTAAATGAACTCAACCATATAGTTCAATCACACTGTATAATCTCTGTCAACTTTTGTAACCTTATAACAAAAACTGTGGCACCGGATGAAGCGATTATAATTTCAATCCATGAAACTATCAAATTCTAATCTAAACTTTATCACAATGGCTTATGGTTCATATTTCTTTGAATTTTATTATTTATTCGAAGTACAATTTCGTGATGGTAGATCAATCGATCATAGAAACTTGTAAGCAATCGGATTAACTTCCGTTTTAAATTATGAAGTGAAACAACTTGAGACTTATATAAAGTGTCGTATCAACAACTATAATTTATTAGTCCACTTTACATCTATATATTGCATACCACCGTAAAGGCTCTACCAATCTTGCGAAATCCTTTATCAAATGAACTACCAAAATTGTCTGTCGTATACTACAGTCGCATGCAACTCAATCCGCGCGGAATTAAAAAAAACTTATTAGTCTATGTGTCCTTCAGACTATGTTCTATATCTGTGCCAAAATTCGTCGAACTCCATTGAGTCGTTCCGGAGACACCTTCCAACAAACATCCATCTAAACATTCGCATTTATAATATTAGTAAGATAATAATAATTTGATGAGGACGATTTGATGTTTGCTTCTTATCCAAGTTAAATTAACTAAGACTTTTATATACAATTCTAACTGAATAAGTTTATTTCTAAGCTCTTCTTTTACATTTTTGTTATCAAGTCTATGGATTACGAATAAAGTTTTTATATCTAGATGGAAATCTAATCCTTAAATTAACTCATGAAGTTACATTGTGTTAATCTGTAAAATAAAACACAAACGAAACCGGAACGAAAACATAAATCATTTGCAAGCAACACTCAGCGTAAGCCAATATCTGATGCTGTTTTGAAACAAACATAAATTTTACAGTGATGCAGAAATCTTGAACTCTATCCCAATGGAATAGAGTTTAGATTCCTTTGTTTGTGAGGATACAGTGTGTATGAAATAAGTTTGTAAAGTAACAAAATAAGAAGATAGTATAGTGCAATACAAAACCTTATGGGTGCCACGCTTCATTTAGCAAAAGTATATCGAATTCATCATCTATATCGTCTGCCAGGCGTATGTTTTTACTAAAAATTGTGCTAGGATTTAATGGCAGTATTCCTACATCGCATTGTACGCGCTGATAAATTGGCATTTTGTTGTTATGAAGTTTAGATGATTCAAATCGTAATGTTCAATTTTAAAGTTGGATATGTTATTTATTTCGTTTAAAATATATTTATAAAATATCTACACAATTGATCTCCTTAAATTTATTTGTCATTGAATTTTAGTAATTTTAAATCGAAAAAGGACCACGTCTAGAGAAAACAGTAATCTTACTAATATATGCAATTGTTTAGATGGATAGATGAATATCTGTTTGAAGGTATCTACAGAACGGCTGAACAGATCTCGATGAAATTTGGCATACATATAGAACATAGTCTCGAAGAACATATAGGCTTCTCATTAGGTTTTTTTTTATTCCGCGAGGACGGAATCGCGGGCGCTCGCTAGTTACTAAATCTGTCTCTTTGAATAATATCTATACTGCATTTTCTACTCTACGTCTGTCTGTTCTCTCCTCGTGTGAATTGATAAACGCCAAAGATAATGGCAACATTAGGCTATAGTCACGAAACAGTAAAGGTCCCTGTGACATTAGCAAGGCATAGATCCTTTACTGTAACCCTTACTGTCGTCTTCACCTTTTGTTTATTAAATCGATCATAAAGGTATTATCAATGTGTAGTGTTTGGAGCGCCGGTGGCTCAGGGGTGAAGCACTTGACTTGCAATCTGCAGGTCCTTGGTTCGAACCCCGCCATGTACCAATGTGTTTTCCGATTTACATATGTACAATTGTTGTTACAACATACAATAGCGAAATTAGAACGCTTGTTACTTACCATATTATACTATAAGAAACTCGACAGTTTAAATATTACCACTGATAATTTCCCAGTTAAGTCTTCATCATAGAGATCATAGTATTACGAGTATCTACAAAATTAATATTTGTAAATCATTGGATGTTAAAAAGATGCAATCAATCTGTTAAAGCAGCCATTAGACCACGTGACTTTGATGCTCAAGCGCAGATATACATCGATAATTATATATAAAATTTATGCTCCGTCTTATGAATTTATTGTTATGCGTTATAGATAAAGACTTGTAAGATGTAAGTTATTTTCTACTTATACAAATTTAAATGACATATTGTTCATTCATTATGTACTTACAAATATTACAAGCAAATTGTAAGTATGACATTTTAACGTAGTGGTAAAATCCTTATGCGATATTTAAACTTATTACATGTTCATTCTTTGTTTATAGTCGTCTAGCTGTCGCCTGCGACTCCGTCCCCGCGGAATTAATAAAAACTTAATAAGTAGCCTATGTGTTCTTTCACACTATGTTTTACATAATGCCAAAGTTCAGCGTGATGTGTGCAGCGTTTCTAGAAATATCTTCTAAGAAACATCCATCCATCTATCTAAACATTCGCATTTATAATATTAGTATGATAGTATAGATTTCACTTGTCCGAATGTCTTATCATTTGAGATAAACACTCGTCAATAAAAGTACTTTTAAGTAAATCTTACTCTAATTGGTTCAATTTATTAATAACAGACAGACTTACCGTGGGTTTCTGAAAACAAAATCCTTGTTTAAAACATATTGTTATGCCTAATGTAGAAAGAGATACAACATGCTTAATACGAAGATTTTGGTCTCAGAAACTAACAGTTTGGTAGTTCATAATGATACGTCATAATAGGTGAATGCCCTTCTCATCTCTAGCCATTACTAACTCTACTTACTAGTAAGTGACCCAAAGTTGACCTGTCTTAAGCATTATCTAAACAAAATAACAGCGCGTGTCGTCGGCAGGAAACGGTTGACACTTGAAGCCCGGCGACCACCACACGCGACGTCTGCGCAACGTCAACGCGACGCGAACCTATAATGTTCATGATGTCTGATTGTAAAATAACAAACGTTTTTTATATCGGCTTAATGGTTGCTGGACATACGGTCGCGTAGTCCATCAAACTATCATACATTTATTAAACTCTTACAGCCGTTGTTTCGCAATTTTTCATCTATTTTTCCCTAAGGTTATACTTAGTACTAAATTAAAGAGTGAGTCTAGTAGTATTGTGTAATCATTTATTTATTTATTAAACTGTTATACAAGTTTATGTGTTTGAGAGTTTGTAGAAATATGTAGAGCTGGTCGTTCACGTTTTGTAAATCACGTAAGGTTACTTATACTAATATAATAAAGAAGACTTGATCGTCTGTCTGTTCGCATTAAATAGCTTCCAAAACCACTGAGCTTATTTGTAAAATCCCTTCACTGTTGGTAAGCTAATCCACAGTTACCGTAGACTATATTTATTATTGGAATAGCTGTCGCACGCGACACCGCCCGAATTAAAAAAAAAAGTTAATAAATGTCCTAAGTGTTTTTCCAAACATTCTCATTTATAATATTCGACTGTTATTCTAAAAATATGTTCATCAATCTAATTATCCGTGTGTCAAGTTAAACGTACTCGTATCTCAAGTGGCTTGGCCTACGCACCGATGGCTGACTACAACGTACATTTGTATTTAATGATCAGTAATCTTCGGTTAATTCACTCTAATGAGTGATAAGTATCCCGGCTGCATTATCTGTTCACCTAGTTAGCAATCTGCAGAATCTCTTCAGAGTTTAACCAGACTTTTTGAAGCTAAACTCGAATTTTAGCAACTAAAAATATATAAATGAAAACGTAACTTCAAGTATTAAAAAATATTACTGGCACCCAAAAAAAAGTAAAGTAAAACAAAATAATATCATTGTTACTTTTGGGTAGTAGTCCACAGTAGAAATTATATTCTTTTGATCTTAATAAAGATGGTAGATATTGTTAGGAAGAAAATCCGAAAAAGTACCAATGTATTGACGCAACACTAACCTTACTAAAATGTCAACGTTTATGTCCCCTCACTATTCATTCCGACACTGGACTTTGTAACGAAAGCACGTCATTCGCGCCAAATGATTCTAACTTGTACTGTCTAAACATATATATAATGTACAAAAAAGTACGTAGAAATATTCCAGATTAAAAATAAAATATTTAAAAGATTTCTTTTATTTTATACAACTCCTAACCACAACATAAAACGACGAGGTTCATTTTCAATTTGCTTCGCTTTCTATTGCCAACACGATGAAACGATGAGTGTATTTCTTCGTAAACTGATTTACAATTATCTCATATAGGTCAGACGTTGAAAAAATTACCCTTCAAACGTAAATGCACTAACTACAGCAAATCTAGGGTCTAAACTTAGACTAGTACCTATTAAATCATAAGAAATTACCGCGACAAGTAACAGAGCTTAACTCGGCTAAAGTGACGTCATAAACCCAGTAGTAGCAGTACACAAAGACTTTTCCGCGCATCACACCGTAGCGATTGTTGAGGTCATTTATTAAAATAATTTAAGCTTATCCTAGTTAACGTCTTTTTAGTTTGCTCAACCAATTCTCCAGTAAATCTAGACAGGTTAAGTAAAATGTCTAAACGTAGCTCAAACGACGAACATTGTAACAATATTAAGGTAAGAGTTGCAACCAAGATGCAGTTACATTTATGATTTGGCATAATAATGTCTCGAAACACGGAAAATTATCTTGACCATGGCACGCGAACCCATTATTTGACGAAGGTAGCTACTACTAAATTTATTTGGTATAGTAAAGTCGACTTCGCAGCGAACTTGTACCATTAAAGTTCCGAATAGTGATTCGATTCTTTGAGAATCGATGATTTACTGTGGCAATCGATTCTATAACATTTTAAAAGTACCTTTGATTTATTTAAGCACACTGAGACAATATTAACGAATATTTTTGAGTTTGTTTTTATAACGTAAAATGAATTCGTATCAACTCGTAAAATCGTACATCTCGATACATCAGTGGAGATAATCGTTCGTGTGAATAATTGACATTACGACGCTGTGTAACAGGCGGTCACTTTAAGTGGTCGCATAGTGTACTTCATCAGGCAACAACAGACTAAACAGCGTTTAACTTTTGATTTATTATACCATTGCTGGCAAACGGTAAATCCGTGATCATTTCGTCTGCGTCGCTTAATGTGGCTTCGTGATAATGGACGATTGCGCAACGGGTGAGTTAAAAAGGCCGGTTGTAAATTGGAGTGGCTCCTATCTATGCGCGATTGTTTTGATGGCGTTAAAATATTACGATGATGTTTGTGGAATATAAAAATGTTTGATGTTTGTAATATAACACTTCCAACTATAATGAAAGCTTTTTAGAGTCTTTGACTTGCTGGTTTGGAAAGTGGACAGAGTGACTACAAAATGTAGTAGCGTAAACTTTATAACTTAGTGTATAATTCATTTTCTGTTTGTTATTTTTTTAACCTTGATACAATTAGTTGATCCTTTGTTTGCTTAAAGCTACAATCCCCACGTATGGGTCACTACAAAACTTAAATTGCGTGTCGGAGGGTAATACTAATCCATCCCCACCGTTTTCTTGTAAGGAAAATAATTTGGCGGATGAGTGGACGATAGGAATAGGAAATATTTTACTGTGTGCGTCCACTCCTCTGTTAAGTAAAAGTAGGCAACGCCTATACAATTGCAGATGCCTATGGGTAGTAGAGCGTCGGTGGCTCAGGGGTCAAGCTCTTGACTTGCAATCTGCAGGTCCTAGGTGCGAATCCCGCCATGTACCAATGTGTTTTTCGATTTCCGATTCACATATGTACATTTATCCGACGTTCTTACGGTGAAGGAAAACATCGTGATGCAACCTGAACATATCTGAGAAGAAATTTAAAGATATGTGTGAAGTCAACCAACCCGCACTTGGCCAGCGTGGTTGACTATGGCCTAATCACCCTTAACTTAGGGTAGGATCCGAGCCCCTCGGTGGGGACGTATAGTGAGCTGATGATGATGAGGGGTAGCGTTCCCTTTTTATTTAGCGATTGCAAGCTTGGTTGTTTGTCATAATATAAAAAATCTGCATACAACATATTGTTGACAAATATTGTTTTCTCGGAATCTAATTATGCTCACGCTTGGTAAGAGGAAAATACCGTATCATTTCTTAGAACGAATTTTACATTTTATACTTTCTTTTGATTTAGTGATTAGTCAATATTTACGTATTACTTGGGTTTTTCATATTAGACAAAAGAACATGTTACTAAAGTCAATTTCGAAGTAACAAAAAATATGAAAATGTATTATACAAGGAAAATCCGTTTAAAATAGTTCCGTGTAATAAATTTACTCACTACTTAAACAAATTTGTTGATATTTATATCGGTTAGTATTATTTAAAAGGTTTTAGCAGTTTGTCAATATTAATGGTTGTAACAGTTTTTAACGTTCAAAAGTTATCTGATTACAGTAATAGCATTTTTTACCCGACTATTGCTATGAGTACGTTATCCAATGAAGTGCAAAATAACGGATCATTTAACTTCTAAACCCATCAATATTTTACATCTTACTAATATTATAAATGCAAATCTGAAATCGCTGAAATCGCGAAGTGACCGTTGCCACTAGCAACGCATACGCAATTGCATATGCGTTGCCTACCTTTAATCGACGGAGTAGAGGATGCACAGAAAGATAATATTTTTCCTTCCTATGCATCCTCTCATCCGGAAAGTCCACTTCCACTTTCCATCCTTGCCTTAAAAGCAAAAGAGTGGGAAAGGAAAAAGGATTTAATTAGGCCTCCGGGACGCACACTCATCAGACGAAACGCGGAATTGCTTCCACTTCACGCCTGTCTTCTGTGTGGATAGATGGATATAAGAAGATATTTCTTAGGTAAAATATGGCATCGATGTAGAATATAGTCTGGAAGAACACGTAGGCTTCTAATTAAGTTTTTTTCAATTCGGGCGAAAGGTAATGTCACATAAAAAAGGTCTTTAGAAATCTATCACGAAGTATAGTTAAGTCAGATGTTATTATACTAATATTTAGATGAGATGGATGGATGGATGTCTGAAGGTATCTCCGGAACTGGTCAAAAGATCTTGATGAAATTTGACACAGATGTAGTACATAGTCTGTAAGTCACATAGGCTACAATTCAAGTTTTTTTTTATTATCGCGCGGACGGAGTCGCAGGCGACAACTAGTTATTCTATAAGATGGAAAAAAATGATTTTAAATTTATTCTAGATCAACTTTTAGTATTAATATTATATCTTAATGAAGGTTTTAAAGCTGTGAAATACAATTTGATAGTTTATCGATAAAGTCTTTGACACTGTTGGTGGGCATCTCTGGTCTGTATACAATAAGGCTATAAATGCAATAATATTGAATTACAACTAGTGTCACCGCAATGGCGCGTGCCCTGATCAAGTCCATCTGTCATAATCATAACGCATCCTCTTACGTAGTGATGTGCGTTTGTCGATAAAAATAATTATCGATACCATCGGTTGGCTTCGAATATGCTATTATATATTTTAGACTTAATTATTATAGTATTTTATGTTATACATACCACAGTACCCAGTACCGTACACAGTACCCTCTTACAATCGGTCGAAGCTTAATAATTCATTCATAGGGACAAATTTTCCTCAGTAAGTTAAAATTTAAATACAAATTCGAGATAATATTACAAATAAATACTAAAAAGTGTGTTCTCTGTGTAATTATTTTTATAATTTCGATAGAAAACAATGACTTTAAATACACGATATCCAATGTTTTTAGGAAATTGCTTGAATTGTTAATTTTAAGTACTCCTAACAGAAATTATAAGTACATTGTTAGCTACCATATTACTGTCTCATACGTGATCTATGACAAAATACGCTTAATTTCCTTATATTATTCTTTTTAATAAGCGGTTCCTACTGTTCACACAATTAGCTATTAAAGACCTTATAAGTTTTTAAAAATAAAATCGATAATAATAAATGTAATATCGATAAGTATTCGTCACATCACTATATTACTAGTCGTATCTCGAACGGTGTTGCGGTGTACGTAGGACATAATATTACGCGGTTTGTAAATGGAAAGACGCCGTAACCGAATAGTGGTGTTGGAAGTTAATCTAATATTGAAATAGTTAATAATATAACCACTTTGAATATTGTACACTTTAGGATTCGATGAGTGGAGACTACGAGAAAGTATTAAAAAAGCGTGCTTATTATTTTATCTAATTAGACATCTACATTGAGTGCCTTTTAAATGCTATTTAATGTTTTTTCTAGCAAAAAACAAACGAGTAAGCGGCCTCTTGTATTCGCCTCACAGTGAAGTGAGTGTTGTCAATAAACCTCTTTATTTTCAAATGCGTTGCCAACCTTTAAACGACAGAGGAGAGGAAGCACAGGAAGAGATTTTCCCTTTTTAGGCTCTATCAAACTCCGTTCTCTTCCCATCCGTTCTTTGTAAGGAAAGGGTGAAAAGGGAAAAAAGACTAAAGTTAGGCCTCCGGAACCCACTTAAGGGGAAGAAGTGGTATCAAGTATGTTGCTTCTATATAATGTCTTACGATGATTTCCTGGATAAAGATTGCACTTTCAAAGATTGATTTCTGGAATATACAACTGAATCTGAAATGTATAAAATAATATAATCAAATACGGATACTAACTTTAGTATGTTATATGTAGAAAATACATGAGTAAGAAAACAATTTAAAGAAAAGACAAAATCCAACTAGACAACTTCAAATACTTACCCAAAGTGTATGAACACAATAACAACTATGATGCTAGAAAATTATTGTATTACCAACTATCTCAGAGCATCGAACTAATATAAAAACATACAAACAACCAGACGAACAAAGGCTAATAGGAAAATGTGACATTTGTATTGTCGAGTTTAACCGTGCCGAAACAAAAGAAAATTACAAGTCGGGAAATGAGACAGGAACCGTATAGACAAACTATATACTAGCTTTTGCTCGTGACTCCGTCCGCGTGTAATTAAAAAAAAAGGAAATGGAAAAAAATCCTATGTCTTCTGATTCTTACTTATCATTTATTTTAAATGCGAATATTTAGATGGATGGATGTTTATTTGAAGGTATCTTAGGAACGGATTAATGGATCTTGATAAAATTTGGAGTTGGAACGGAGTCGCAGGCGACAGCTAGTCTCTCCATAAATTAGCCAAATCCGATCAATACTTATGTATTTCATACAGAACTTACTTGTATCTCTTGATAATATTATGCAAGAACGTTATCTTTATTTAATTAGATTTTCTACGTTATTTAACGAATAATTGTGGTTCTTGTTTTTAATACTTTGTTGTAAAAACATTTATAATCTTAGTTTATTGTCCTTGTACATACATTATATGTCTAGCACAATCAAACGTCTGTTCGGTTTCCTCCGATAACGTCCGTCAAATTATATGTTGATTGTGTTTAATTTTTAATTTAAGGTGCAGTCCCACTTATATAATTTATTATTTAAATTAATAATATTAATATTCAGTAATACATATATCAATATATCGAAAGGGTCTTTAAGACATACGCCTAACTTCTTATATCTTTATGTAGTTGCTTTCAACATTCTAGAAAATGTAAGAATAAATTTATGTTCAAAATCGAAGTGTTTAAAGGAAAAAAAGTTTTGACACGGAGTATTTCTATATTCCTTCCATTCAGGATTATGTCTAAAAATCCCCACCACGCAAGAATATTTGTGATGAATGCCATCCTGTCGTCATCGACAAAACTTGTCAAAAATGTCATATTAACGTCATTGTCCAGACTGTGTTCTACATCTATGCCAAATTTCAGCAAGATCTATGGAGCTGTTCTGGAGATATCTTCAAACATCCAACCATCTAAACATTCGCATTCATAATATTAGTAAGACTAGTAAGATTACGTGACACATTATTCTTGATTTTTATCTTAACAGATATCTCTATATTTGTAGAGATATGACTTCGCCTTAACACTATGTAATACAACACCGCTTATCGCACGATGCGTATTGCTTGGTTGTAAAATTATCTCGCAGTTGCACTATATGTTCATTACGAAGCATATTCATATGTATTATATACATATATACTATATTATCATACAGATGTAAACGTGACTTTGTTATCGCTAAGTTGTTATTAATTACAATTGCAAATTACATTTATTAAAAGGAACTAATGAGTGTCGTATGCGATAGGGCTGAGAGCTATAAAAAGTAAAACAAATTATTTTCAGTAAGAAAGTCGTGTTTGCGTCCCAGAGGCCTAGTTTAGTCCTCTTTCCCTTCCCACCCTTTTTCTCATAAGGAAAGGATGGGAAGTGGAACTGGATTTTCCGGATGAGAGGATGCACGGAAGGGATATTTTCTTTCTGTGCATCCTCTCCTCCGTCGATTAAAGGTAGGCAACGCGTATGCAATTGCGTATGGCAACGGTCACTTCGATATTCGGCGATTTCAGGTGGCCACTCGACCGTTTGCCACTTTATGCTATAAAAAAAATGTCGACATCGACGGTATTCTTGGCATTATTTTGTTACTTTTTAGTGCCTTTTGATTGAGAATGTTTTAAAAAAAATTCAAATATCCAGAAATATTTTAGGCAACGTTACGCAACGTTCTTTTTGTATTGGACTATTAGTAAAATACACAACAAAGATTATTTGAGAAAGAATAAATTAGAGAACAACCTGACAAACAAAACTTGTTACACAATGTTTTAACTGTCATAATTGATCTCGTCTATTGCTAGATGCATGTGAATTGTCGCCACTTGTTCTAGCGTACAATCTTAGTGAGGGTTTCCACTGGGTATCCATATATAAAAACATATCGTCATCCTTCTTTTGCACATTGAAATAGCTGAAACAAGAATATGTTTTAATATTTGTGTTGGGGCAGTGGAAATCCGTGTTAATATATTTCAATCATCAGCTCACTATACGTCCCCACAGAGGGGCTCGGAGCCTACCCTAAGTTAGGGAGGTCTAGGCCATAGTCAACCACGCTGGCCCAGCGCTTTATACACACATATCTTTGAATTTCTTCTCAGATATGTACAGGTTGCATCACGATGTTTTCTTTCAAAGTAAGAACGTCGGATAAATTTACATTTGTAAATCAGAAATCGAAAAACACATTGGTACATGGCGGGAATCGAACCCAGGACCTGCAGATTGCGAGTCAAGTCAACTCCTGAGCCATTGACGCTCATATATATTTATATGTTTTATATCCAATTGAATTAATAAATCGTAATTAATTATTATTACGCTGTGATTTTACATTTTGTACGTTTTCCTTATTTTATTATGTGTCATATTTTAATGCGTATAATAAAACCTGCATGTAGAATTATTATGTAAACAATATTTAGTTAAGTTTAAATAATTTTATTACAATTTATCCACTGTGACTTTAATTTTTGATTAAAAGACAAAAAAGTAAAAGCATAATATTATATGATAATTAAAAAAAAAATAAACCCGACTTACCGTCGGTTTCTGTGACCAAAAGACACACGCCTAACTTTCAGCATTCCAGAAATAGTAATAATAAAATTCTCAAAACGGAAGTGTTGGCAATTGTTTTTAAAGAAAAAAAAAATGACACAGAGTATTTCTAGATTCTTCCATTCAGGATTATATCTAAAAATCCTTATAATTAGTTGAATATTTAAGAATATCTGTACCAAGCAAGGATCTATCTATCTATCTATCTACTCAGCCATGAGACGCCCACTGCTGGGCATAGGCCTCCCCCAAAGATCGCCACGATGACCGATCTTGTGCCACCCGCATCCAGGACGCTCCCAAGCAAGGATATTTGTGACAAATACCATCGTATGACAAATGACAAGTACTATCGGGCGAAAATTACACCAAAAATGTCATATTCACGATACGCTTGTCCAAACATCTAGACTGTTTTCTACATATATGCCAAATTTCAGCAAGATGTATAGAGTTGTTCTGGAGATACTATCGTGTGTGTCATCTTTATCCCTGTCATAATTTACGAGGTTTAGGCTAAGTGCCATCTGTGTTCGGCCAACTCAAACCCGGTGAAGCTGTAAATGCCACCTCATGGCAAACAGTGGCAATTCAGTCACAAAAAACTTACATTACAGTATATTTGAAATGGGAATTTTGATCTCAGAAACTCACAGTTATTGTATCTTTATGACAATCAGACAAATCGGTTGACAACACACAAAAGACATACATCCAAACTTACATACACGCAAATAATATTAACATCCTTTGTCACTCTGTTAGAAAATAGTTTCACCACAAACTCTATTGAACCCTACAATGCGAACAAATTTAAAATTAAAATATTTTATCTTATCAAAATTATATGCACACATTTGCCAAGATATTGAGACCTAGATAATATTGGCGCGCAATAAATCTGAACGGTCAAGTGTCGGTAAAACAAACATTCACAACTGCACACTTCTGATATCAAATATAAATAGTTATGGGAATATTTTGCAATGCTATGATACACTATCAACTATGTTTGTGTAGGAGATAGAATACAGAGAACTCTTTGTATGTTACGTGACTGCTTAATCTTATCTAGCCGTCGCCCGCGACTCTGTCCGCGTGGATATATAAAAAACTTAATTAGTGGTAGCCCACCCATCCATATATCCACATCACATCCATCTAAACATTCGCCTTTATAATATTAGTAAGTTAAATAAAAAGCAGCTCTTCAAGGCATAAATTAAAAAAAAATGAATAAATAGTATCCTATGTCACATATAACATTTTAAAACTGCTCTTGACACTAATCTTTATTTACAAAATGTGTAATCAAAAATCTTAATTAAATGCTAAAGCCTATTGCGAAAGCACAACTACACGTATGCGTATGTAAAGAATGACTAACTATTTGATATAATTTAAAGTCATATATGTCTTCGTACAACGGTACAATACTGAACTAAGTAAGCCGTACTCATAAACATTAGAGGTACGCCAGGGATAAGATGATCACAGCCTTATGTGCTCTAAAAACCCAAGTTACGATTAAGTAAACAGAAATAAACACAATTCCAAGCCGCCAGGAAACCTAAGAAATGGCCGGCTTGAGGGTAACAGCTACTGTGCTGGAACGGGCCATTTGATAAGCGACAGCGGAGCGGGATGCACGTAGGCACTTTTATATGTAAGCTGATAAAATAGAACTCATTGTATTCAATTATATTTAATTTATCTCATCCAATTTTGACGTTATTATTGAAGAAATATTAGTTATTTCTTTAGTATGGTATTCGTTATTTTATCATTAAATAATTGTGACATTAATGTAATTAAGTTAAATTAATAATTATGATTTAACTGCGCTAATATCTTTATGTAGAGTTAGTCCAACAAGCTTTCTTCGACATACATTTCTACATTTATCCTAATTATTATCCTAATTACACTTTTCTCATTGTTTCACTGTATGTTTCTCATTCAGAATCATTAGTAGGTTACTAAGGGAGATAGCTTAGGTGTCTAAAACTATATCGCGGGAAAATGCGATCACTTATTGACTGTGCATCTCAGATGACATTTTAAAATGACGGTTAAAGACCATCTCAAAGGCTGGCAACGCATCTGCCGTTTCTCTGGTATTTTAGGTGTCCAAGGGCGTCAATACCTCGGTATACCCGCTACTCGTTTGCCCCTTTCTCGTTTCCACCTTGATACCTTTACGCGTTCCTAAGAAAAAGGCTCTTGACAGATAGACGGACGGACAACAAAGTGATCCTCCAACGGTTCCGTTTTTTTCCTTTCGGGGTACGGAACACTAAAAACGTTGAAAATATTATTGTTAAATCTGAAAAGTTTAAATAATTTTAATTCCAGATAAGTTCAACTTGGACCATACACAATATACTATTGCGTAGTACAATATAGACGAGCGTATACTCATATGAACTTTTGCAGGCGGGGAAAAGCAGAAGCGGTTCTACAACCGGTTTTTAGAATAGTGCACATCGACTTCGCGTACAAAGTTGTCGGAGGGCTCGCGAATCCTTGTCGATATTTCGTTGCCTCAAACATAATCAGTGACATATACCTTCTCTTATACTTTACTGGTATTCTTTAATCTTTTTTACTCTTTGATTTGTTAAATGGTCTTTATAACTTTTTGTACCATCTACATTTATTTGCTATTCTGTGTCCGAGTAATTGTGTCCCTTATTCATTTTTTTTTATTTATCTCAATTTAGATTCATTTAGCTCCTCCATTAAATAAGATAGAAGAATAAATAAAGAATCCGGTTTCTGAGACCATGATCTCTGTATAAAACTTATTGTTATCCCTTTTTTGTTAAAAATAATTAAAAGGATGACGGTATGTTACGGTATTTAGTTTCAGAAACCAACGATTAATGAGTTTGGTTTTATTTTGCGAATAATTTTATTATATATAATTTGAAGTGTCTTACGATCAAGGAAGACATCGTGATGCAATCTGCATATATCAGCGAAGAAATTCAAAGATATGTGTAAAGACAACCAACCGAAACGGCACTGGGTTAGGGTAGGCTCCGAGTCCCTCAGTGGGGACGTATAATGATGATGATTTATTTGAAGGTTCCCTAAGTTACTCCGGTTTCAAAGCATTAACGTTAATTTATTTAACTTGAACAGTGTAAATATCGTTTTACAAAGGTAATTAGAAAAGCGTTCGCTTTTGTATGATGTATGGAACGTAGCTGCTGTAGGCATGTTCTAATATCTGCCAAAGATTGATGTGCCTAGTTTTAACGTCAAGCAAATAGTTCAACGTTATACCGCAACACAAGGATTGAACATTAGCGAAGGTTAAAAAGAAGAAAGTAATCATGAATGTAATGAGATAATAATCACCTCAGTCATTAAGTAATTTTAGTTTGAGTTTAAAATCGCAAACATGAACATTATAAGGAGTTGAATATGTTCCTGAAGTAATGGGGATTGCCTTTTAATTTTTGTTATATTTGTTAAACAATTTTATGTTAGAAATTGTTACGTGAAGTTTACCGAAAAAAATCTTACTTTGTGTTCGAAATTTTAACATTAACGATGTTTGAAAATCAATTACTTTGCCTTATCTTATTGCATCCTTTTATCTTGCTTTCTGTTATTATTAATTTTCGGATTCCTAAGAATTGATATCCTAAATTTTTTTCTTTGCACGTTATTCTGATCCTAGCTGTCTTCCGCGACTCCGTCCATGTGAAATTACAAAAAAACTGAATTAGTAACCTTTGTGTTCTTCCAGACTATGTTCAACATCTATGACAAATTTAATCGAGGTCCATTTATCTGTTTTGGTGATACCTTCTAACAAACATCTATCCAACTATCCATTTTAACGTTCGCATTTATAATATTAGTAAAATTTGCGTTCCACGCTTCATACTTGCTTCTATTGCCTTGCTACGCCAAAGGGAATTACTAATCTCTTTAAGAATTATGCACAACGTACAAACACAGTAATTTTAATCTGTTATACATAAATGGCGATCGTTAAATATCAGCTGTGAGGCTATTATAGAGTTATGCTTTGACAAACTTATCTATGCTTCCAACCACTAACAAAATAGCCTTTACTGCTTTGTTATAAAGGTTATTTTTAAATTCTTCGTCTTAATTGGATGTTTGTTTAACTTTCGCAACATACTTGTCTGCAGCATTCAATTCTGAGGTGGTAATATTATTGATTCATTTATACCATTGTATTCTAATTTTGATCAACTCTTTGTCCTTTAATACGTTAAAGGGTTTGTGTTTTGTTTTGCTCTTAGTAGACCTTGATACTTTAATGAGTACAATAGATTATTGTCCTAAAGAAAATTGATATAGATTTCAAAATGTATGGAATTTTATCGTTCATATTTTTTAACTGAAATTATAAACTCAGTTCAGCTTCAGCTTAAAGTTAAGAATTCTTCTTACAAAGTGAACTAACTTATATTATCTATACTAATATTATAAAGCGGAAGTTTGTTTGTTTAAACGCGCTAATCTCAGGAACTACTGGTCCGATTTGAAAAATTCACACGTCATTAATACATGCCGGAGAGAGGGGGCGTCAGTCGATGTCAGACCTTTGGACCGGCAGCACGTGTCAGTACGTGAACAAGCCAAATGTAACGGAACGAATGCTACAATGATGTTAGTAACCATACTGCTCTGAAACCGCTTGACCGATTTTTATGAAATTTTATATGCATATTCAGAAGGGTTGTGAATCGGGAATATTTTTAATACCGCGGAGATAACTAGTTATAAAAAAAATACGACTAATACTTATGAGTACTACACAAAATAGCAGATTGCAATGACTGGATTAATTCCAAAGATTTCTGTGAACAAAGCAATAGTTATGAACAAAAATTTACTTAACTAACAAAATTGCGTAGGATTTATTAAAAGCAATAATTTAACAGTCAGTCATCGAACTACTATCAACTTTACATTAATCAAATTTGAATGGAACTTCATACAGTGGTGGTTAAATAATTAATATCCTTTGATAATTTATATAACTGGATACAATTCATTGTTTTGTAAAGTTAACGACGTAACCTAGTAGTTAGGTAAGTTTGAATCGAGCGGATTAGCTCTGTACGTATCAATCACATTTCTCGTCTATCAATCTGATAAAGAAAATCCACAACCATTGGTTATTGAAACCACAATCTTTGCAGGGGTTGTAACTCAGCGCACTCTGCTTCGAGTGCTGAAAGTCCTGGTTTCAAATCCTTGCACCTCCAATCTTTGACCGGCAACATATCTGCGGTTCCTCTAGTATAGCAGATGTCTATGGACGTTGATGAACACCTTGGTATTCCCACTGCTCAGTTGCCCCTTCTCTTTTATAAAAAATTACATATCGTCATCCCTGTCGTTATATTTGACAAAACACAGAAATGTATTTTAAGCTGGGGTTTCAGAAACCCACCATAAGTTAACAAATTAAAGCAAATACAGTTTCTACTTTAACATCTGGCATATGTCTGAACCTGTAATCAAATTTTAATGAAATTAACAAATTAAACAACAACGTCGAAAGTTGTTAGGATACGGAATAACAGACCTGCAAACTGGACTCGATCTCCCACGCGTGGTCCGTGGGCGACCACCTTGCGTCCAAACAGTCCTGATATTAATAGAGTATAGAGTAATAAACTAAAACTAAATTATTGCACTGTTTTATGCATAAAGTGGATACGCTTATTATTAGTTACAGATAAGATCTCAAACATTAATTTAGATCTGTTACTAATAGACCGCCAGGTTCCATCCACACAACCTTGATGGCTAGTATTCCACAACTGTGCGATTCTCGCGCAATTTCTTGGCTAGCACAGCCGCGTTGTGGAACGGTCTGTCCTCGGCGGTATTTCCAAATCAATGCGACTTGGGGACCTTCAAGAAGCGAGCATACCATTTCCTTAAAGGCCGGCAACGCATCTGCAGTTCCTCTGGTGTTGCAGATGTCCATGGGTGACGTTGATCACCTCTGTGTTCACGCGGCACGTTTGCCCCCTTCTCTTATAAAAAAACGTCTTTTCTTTGCGCCATTACAGTATTCTTCTTAAGCATCTTCCACTAACCATGTAGTAACGGTGGGTTTCTGAGACCAAAACTCTGCATAAAACATATCGTCATCCCTGTCATCATCTATGTCAAAACAGAGATAACAATATTTTTAAACAGAGATTTTTTCTCAGAAATCCACGGTAAGTTACTAAATCCATACAATCTGTAATCTTAAAAACAGCAATGTTTCTTTGTTTATATTTTCTATCCAATGATTCTTCTAAATACATACATAATTTCTGTTTGATGTCCTTAAGTTAGGATTAAAATTAAATGTCCCTTGATTTTACACTTTATTTAGTGTAAACAAATAACAAATACTAAACAACGTTTATACTTGAACCGGTTAATGCATCTTAGTTATGTATTTCTTGGAAAAAAATATTCACAATCCGTAGCCGAGTTCTTGACCCACAAAGCGGTTACGTTCACGCAAATTATACTAGGAAACTACTATAACAATACTAAATAGTTTTCCTGTTAGGTATACAGGGCTGTCCCAAAAGGTTACGTACATAGGAAGGGGGATGATAGGGGTGGTCGCAAGGGTCACCAGAAAAATTAAATAAAAATTCCCCTCTGGGTATTAAAAAAAATAAATGGCATTTTTTAAAAACTTAAAAATTTTACACCTTCTGAGGCTTTAGTCCTGTTTTTCTTCCCACCCTTTTTCTTATAAGGAAAGAATGGGAAGTGTAAGTGAATTTTCCGGATAATATTTTCTTCCTGTGCATCCTCTCCTACGTCGATTAAAGGTAGGCAACGTATCTGTAATTGCGTTTGTCAATGGGTAACAATCGCTTCGCTATTTCAACGATTTCAAGGGTCTGCTCTCTCGTTTGTCACCTTAAGATATTTAAAAAAACTTCAGTGCTCATACTGTTCTGTTGTAGGATTATTATCATTAAACCATTTTTCATAACGACCTTAAAAATGTATGAAACTGACAATAATTTTGAAGATTCGTTATGGAATCGCTTCGAAGTGAATGCAATTTGTTTAACCCCGTATGTCTAGGACATTGAGCGCACAGCGAGAATCTTCTATTGTAATTTTCATTAATTCAAATGACCGTTAAATGCTATCTATCATTCGATTTTCAAATTAATAGTACTCGTCACACGATGTCCGAGTCACGACGCGTAACGGTGCACATTGCTATGCTAAATCCGAGCCTAGTTCAGAACCTAAAACACGGCCTAGGCA
>NW_013530935.1:5760369-5793024 GCF_000836235.2 Papilio xuthus
TGCGCGTCGAGCATCGCCCGACTTCGAAATGTCCGTTGATTATTCTCACGCCTAGCCCTTCCTTATTGTTCGATTGAATGTCTTTCTAATATCATCAGACTTCCAGGGAAGACGGTCAATCACTCCATGAACTACGGGGTCATTACTACATCCAAAATCACAATGCCAGATTATGGAAAGTCATCAAATATTGACTTGTATGTGTCCTTTAATTCTGTTGAAAAAGTTCAAATATTCCAGTACTTGTGATTTGTTGTATGCCTATTAAATTATTCAAAATACAGAAACGAATAAAACACTAGTATATTTGTCCGTTGTCGGCACCGACTAGTTTCAATCCCCTCATCAGGGTGAGTGGGACTAATATTATTTCGCAGACGCGTCGCTTACAGCAGGCGGGCGTGTTCGATGAGGTTGATACTAAAGCGCCTCTGTTGATGTTCAAATTTCTTTACTTAATTTCTGTTTCTTTTAAGAAAGTAGTCGGTGCCGATACGAGACGACCAAACATGAGTATTACAGTATATATAAGTTGATGTAAGCTTTATTGTTTGCTAACTGTTGCACTTTTTTAGACATTACTTGACAGTAATTGGAACGGATGTGTGACGACGACAGTAATGTTATTACTTCTGCGATCTTCCTAATCGGAGTCATTACGCGCGAGTGGATGCGCAAGCGCATGTATCATTACATCAAATTGGTAAATAATTGAACATA
This sequence comes from Papilio xuthus, assembly GCF_000836235.2. Lineage (NCBI taxonomy): Eukaryota > Metazoa > Arthropoda > Insecta > Lepidoptera > Papilionidae > Papilio > Papilio xuthus. The sequence continues at coordinate 5,761,090 of NW_013530935.1, forward strand.
CAGACTGTATGGTGCAACCAAATTTCGAGGTTAACTTGTTGTCATTATTGCAATGGTAGACTATCGGTAGATTTTAACAAAGAATTTTTATTAAAATAGATAACAGTCTGCTTTTATTCACAGTTAAATACGAAGAAGTATATTTAGAGAAATTTTGGTTAAATACCTATTTATGATTTTAATCAATGTGGGCTACAAAGGTAGAGGAAGACCAAAGAATGTATGGATGGATTTTGTGAAAGAGGATATGCGTAAGACAGGGGTAGTTTCAGATATGAGCAGTTGTTGCCCTGTGCTAATTTTAATCCATCTACCACGATGTATACGATGGAACTGAATACCATTGTTATCTAAATCTTACAGTAAATTACATTTAAAACGTCTTCATTGTTATCAATAGTAATATTAATACAAGCCGACGTTTTATCTTCTATGGTGTCGGCTTGCTGCAGCCATCACCAAACAGTGAGCCCACAGACAAAACCTGGCGTTCCTCCGCCGACTAATTACTCACAAATTGAACGTTTACAGCCAACTTAGCGATCGGTGTAAGTCATAAACTGATTCATCCGTAAATTACAATTCAACGGGATATGTGCGTAAATGAAATGTGTGTCAATTCTGTAGCAGCGCCATCTTTCGCAAGATTAAGGGAACTTAAATTTTGTTAAGAAATTTTCCTATACAGCGTGTCCCAAAATTCAACAAAACGGTGTACAATCAGGTCGATATCTACATGGGGACCATTACTGGCTATACACCAGTACCGTTTTGTCGTTGAATTTTGGGACACACTGTATACTGTGTACTTGTCTTCTACTTCTTAAAGTTTTATTAATATTAGATATTTTGACGTCGCTATAAGGAAACTTCTTTTTAGTACAATCTTGATATAAATCTTGGTTGTTTTATAGAATTGTATTGGCATTGAATTAAAATTAAAAAAAATCCGATTTTTTTTGGCTTGTTACTTCTAACTTGTACCATACCAGTGTTGCTGTTAAAACAGACGGTCTCTTTGATGGCCACCCTTGAAATTTGACACCGTTTGGTAAACTGTATGAACTTCAAACGCGATAGCGTAGCGGTTCACGTCTAAATATAGACATTGTGAAAATGTCTAATGTTTCTTTGTATATATATGTAATGAAGACGAAAAACAATTCGATTTAGTCAATTGCTTACAAAACTGTCATGTGGGAGTTGGTATTATTTATATTTAGGTTTAGAATTAAAACCTTCAATTTAGAGTTAAGGTAATATAAAGTACGTAATTAATTTTTAAGTTACTTGAAATGAATGTTAAAGTTAATAATATCTGTCGACTGTGTTGATACCATGGAATTTAAAAAAAAAATATATATGTTATTTCAGGCTATGTTCTACATCGTTCAGCGAGATCCATGCAGCCGTTCTGGAGATACCTTCTAATAAACATCCATCCATAATCTAAACATTCGCATTTATAATAGTATAATAATAAGTAAGATTTAAAACATAAGCTTAATAAACGCAATGCGATTAAACAATTTGCATGAAACACTTTGTTATTTCAGCTTATTATTTTTCTATTTAGTTTGTAGTAAAGGTCCGACTAGCCCTTGACACGGCGCAGATCTGTATAATTGGCGCACCTGCGCAGCTGCGCTAACAGACAGATTGGCTTTGCAAAGCCTTCCGAGGTTAGATGCCGCCTAAACAACTAAATTAACTTTAAATTCAGTTTGTTTACATCGCATAAATTTTACTGGTCTTATGACGTTTAAATATTTGAATAATTGACATTTAATAATAATAATAAATCCGAATTTTGAGTTGATGGCAATCGTTAGAATTATCGGGGGAAATCTTTAGTTACTACGCCTCCTTGACTTAAATCAGGAGAAACCTCTATGACCATTCACAAGTAAGACGGGAGAGTCGTGGGCTCTCTAAAATAATGCAGCGGGTCCTAGATCCAATCTTGTTTGAAATTTAAATCTTAGATTCATGGATGATATACCATAGTTTAAATATAAGCTATGAGCTTCTAACGTCTCTACATCTTAGTAATATTATAAATGCGAATGTTTGGATGTATGTTTGTTTCAAGTTATCTAGAAAACAGCTTTATTAATCTCGCTGAAATTTGACAAAGATAGAAATCTGGAAGAACAAAAGCTACTAATTAAGTTTTTGAATACCGTGATAGAGTCGCAGGCGACAACTAGTCTCTTATAAATAGTGAAACAACTGGTGACACGTGTCTCTACAAAATTACGGTCTACCTCAGTAATAAAATAAAAAAATTAAAGAACAGATATAAATATTTTTTTACAACTTAACTACCCACGTAATCTTACCGCCTATTTCAAGTTACACTAGTTGCTCCCCTGTTTTATTTACATGCATATTTGTACACGTAAAGTAAAACTTAGTTTATACCAGTGGCTCTCAAAGTGTTGAAACTGATTTTTAAGGTTCAAAAAGTCCCAATGGAATTGCACGATAACGGTATAAAATTGAGCATTCACAATTTAAATAAGAAATAAATTAGCAATGGGTTTATCGAATGCAATAAATTTTTGATGGAGGTTTATATGAAAAAAAGTTTGGGAATATCCGACGTATACGAAATGTGCCAGATGCGGACGAATTCCGATATCTTTTACGACAAGTCCATGTCTCGACAAGAACACGTGCCCGACGGTCGTACGCGCATTATATACAATGTAAATAAATATGGCATTAAAGTTTTCTCGTCGCTGACAGTGTAAACACACCCTTACCTTGCAGTCGGGGGTTTAGAGGGTACCGTTGGACACGTTGATAATTGCTTAACCTTTAGCTTTTGGTAACCATATTATCCACTAGCTGTTGCCCGCGATTCCGTCCGCATGGAATTTAAAAAAACTTAAGAAGTGGCCTATGTTTTCTTACAGACCATGTTCTACATGTGTGCCAATTTTCATTAAAATCCATTGAGTCGTTTTGGAGATACCTTCACACTTCCATCCATTCGTCCATCTAAACAGTCGCATTCATAATATTAGTTAAATTATACGTATTATTTTGACCAACATATGACTTAACTCGGTTTGAAGTAAATCAATGGGTACAAAGTAAATGTCCTTAGTTATGGAATCGATTTCAACCATAGATTTAATTGTCTCATGAAGACTATTATCTATGCTTATTTATTATGCAAATTCAGGGACCTCACATTTATTATACAATTAAAATAAACAATTATGAAATACAAAGATGAAATAATTAAAATAATCTACAGAACCCTACTCTATTATAACAGGGACGTACTCTTCGGAAGTTTTTTTTCTACGACAACATCGTGTGAGGTAAACTTTGATGTTGCTAGTGTTTATATTGTCTATTTTACCTTAAACTAAAATTATCTACATCTGTTCCGATCTATCGCCCTTCCTAATACGTTCGCAGTTTTTTATACAGTTTTTTTTCAATATTGTTTGAATATATCTTTGCGATATATGTTTCACTTAGTTACAAATTTCTATATTTTTTAAGCAAGCAAGCGGACACCTGTATATGTCGAAGTGGCGAAGCGGTGCCTACAGACATCCATAATTGCAAATGCGTTGCTTACCTTTAATCGACGGAGGACGCACATAAAGAATTCTTCTTTCCATGGATCCCCTCCTCCATCAAATATAGTTCTCTTTCCCATCCTTCTATTTTCAAGTTTACTAGTTAGATCGTACCATTCGACACCACCAACACAGAACCTAAGGTAGAAAAGCGCTAGAATAATCCTTTTAAGAGTCTTTAGTAACAAAAGTTTATTGTACCAGCACGTGACTAATATAATTCACAATATCAAGACACAACGAATCAATCTTAAATCGTGTCACAAATAATTGAATTCATGTCAGACTCTATCTATAAATAAACTATATCTTAAGTTTCATAAATAAGACTTTGAATTTGAACGTCAGTGGCTCAAGGGTTAAGCACTTGTAATCTGAAGCTTCTGGGTTTGAATCCTGCCATGAACCAATGTATTTTTCGATTAACATATTTACATTTATCCGAAGTTCCGGTGAAGGAAAACATCATGATGCACATATCTGCGAAGATATATGTGAAGTCAACCAGCACTGATCCAGCGTGGTTGACTAAGGCGTAATCACCCTTAACTTAGGGTAGGTTGAGAGCCCCTCAGTAGGGATGTAAAGTGAGCTTATGATGATAACATCACCAGCAATAATTGTAAATATGTATAAAATACATAAAGAATTTTAAATGTATAGATAATATAATTATTTATGTATAAAACAAATCACACACACACATATCTAAACTCGTAAACATGGTAAGCTATAGACTCTCGAATTACGCCAGATTGCAGAAATGATAATCACAATAGCCTTTGTTATTGAGGACAGCGGCTCCCAAAGTGTTGCTTTGGTTTTTATATAGTAATTGTTAGAAAATAAAAATTATGTTTACATTAACTTCTACATTTTCTCATATGTCTGGTTGAAAAAACATACCACTAATGACATCTAAAGGTTTAATCTATAATAGCTACTCACTTTAAAGCGCGTTTTAAGGTTCAAAATGCTTTAAAATCTCTGTCTCTCTATCTCTCTCTCTCGATTCACAATCTCTCTTCATCTTAATCGTCTACTGAAAATCATAATAAATAAATGTTCAACTGCAAAGTTTTAGTACCATTGTCCAGTGACTTGACTCCGCTAATCGCAGAACAACGTTCACCGCCTCAGCCTTGTCCCGGCGTTTATTCGTTGTCGTATTTATAAAGTGTCAGTTTTACCAGCTATTTATTGGATTTTGTGGAATTTATAATACATATTTGGGAACTGCTTAAACTAGATTTAAGCATGTTCCACTGAACTCTATTAATATTATGCGAAAGTTTAGATGGAAGCGAGGACAGATGTTTGTTAGAAGGTATCTGCAGAACGGCTCAACGGATCTTGCTAAAATTTGGAATACATGTAGAACATAGTCTAGAAGGACATATAGGCTACGGAACATCAATAATTTTTATTAATACCGTGAGGACGGAATCGTAGACGACATCTAGTAAGATATAAACAATAATAATATTAGAATTACACGCATAATTGCACGAGAAACAATTATCGTAATAACAATAATCAATTTACTCGATATTATAATATTACAACATAGTACAACTCTGGTAGTATTCCACGACATGACACGCGGCCACTGTGTCGAATGCTAATGATAAGTCACCATGCGCTTTGACTCCTGTACTAGTGATGTGAAACATTTTTTATCGATATCGATAAAATAAAAATCAATTGATATAGTAATTATAATATATATATATAATAATAAGCCTTTATTCAGATACATTTCATTACTTTACATTGTATTATTTAAAGTTTAAGTTAAGTTAGTATTTAAGTTTATATCTGTTTGTCCCATGTGGACAAAGGCCTCTTCCAGATTCTTCCATTCTTCTCTTATTTTTGCCTTCCTAGACCAAATCTGTCCCGCCACTGCACTGATCTCGTCTTCCCCGTTTTCGGTGCTATTGCTGCCTAAAAACAATACTTGATGTAGCCGTTTTTAATACGATAAAAAGTAGCCTGACTTAATAATAATAATGTTATTAAGTCAGGCTACTTTTTATGCCGAGATAATAAACCAAATCACAACCGTCAAAATCAGTTAACTTTTTTAAGCTATGTATAGTAACGTAAAAGAAATATACCGCGAAAAATTTAAATTTCATTCAATTAGTTTCATTGTCTTTGTATTGAATGAGTTTTAATTTAAATATGTGACAAGTGAAAGCTTTAATTCGACATTCGCGAATGTTTGGTAAAAAATGTAAACAAAGAACCAGTATGAAACAATTTCCTCGAAGCAACGTTCACAAAAGGAAGCTTGCGTTCAAGTGAAAGTGGACGCAACCAGTTCGCTCTTAATTTATTCATGGAAATGATTATCAGCGATAAAATTATAAAATTACAGGATCGCTTCGATGAAACGATTAAAAATTTCAAGGACACTATTATAATATATATATATAATTCTTCTGTGAGTGTGTATGTCACTGAACTTCTCTCGAACGACTGGACCGATTTTGATGAAATTTTTTGTGTGTGCTCAAGGGGATCTGGGAATGGTTTAGATTTACAATTTTCATCAAATATTAACTTCATATTAATTTATTCAAATTAAAGACGTGTAGACAGGACAACGTCTGTCGGGTCCGCTAGTGTTAATATAATATTCACCGGTACTAAGATCTTATTGGGTCTAGAAAATAGTATATTTTATCATAGAAAAAAAATATTAAAGGTAATGTGTCAACCATCATCATATCTAAAAAGAAATTCAAAGATATGTGTGAAGTCAACCAACCCGGGGCTGGAGGGTTGACTATAGCCTAGTCACCCCGATCATAGGGTAGGCTCCGAGTCCCTCAGTGGGGACGCATAGTGATATGAAGATACATGCTACCAAAAACTAAACAAAATTAAAGAAATTCAATTAATTGTGGTCAATTCTTCAAAATACAGATTAGCGTTTAATCTCTTGTATTATTTACTATGAATTGCTATGTACAAAGTGTGTGTTATTGTCCATATCGATTTAATAACAACACTAAAACCTGTTCTCACGCACTACGCACTTGAAATAGAAAAGTTATCGATAAACATGTTGTAAAAACACATAGAATCACCAATTACCATGATGAGTGTAGGAAAATTATTGCCCTCGGACCTATCTACCTCATACTGTCTCTTTTTATTTTGAATTATTTTATAAGAGCAAAAGAGATGGATGTCTCAAATGACAGGTTGACTTGTAATTGAACAAGTTCTTTTTGTTTTTAATGTATCGTCGCCTTCCAGGTAGCTAAGATTGTTTTCATTTAAATGTAACTGTGAATTTATTTATATGCTAGCGGACACACGCGACTCCGTCCGCACGGAATTAAAAAAAAACTTAATAAGTAGCCTATGTGTTCTTACAGGCTATGTTCTATTTTTATGCCAAATTTCAGCAAGATCCATGATACCGTTCTAAAGATACTTCCAAACATCCATCCATCCATCCATCTAAACATTCGCATTTATAGTATAAGTAACATATTACAGTCAAATTGTATAGACTTTCTTTTACTTTAGACCACCACCTTTCTCACTTCTTACGAGTGAAGGCTAATTAAAATCAAAAGCTCCAGACAATTTTATTTTCAACGACCACGGATCTTTATAGAATTCCCCAATCGTATTATCAACAGATTTTTTTTAAATACACTACATTTAAAACTTTATGTATATTGTCATCTCTCTCTGACCATATTCACCCGGGACCGTGTGATCGTTTGACCTATCAAAGAAACTCGCCTCGCACAGCAGCGTTGTGGAATGGTCTGTCCTCGGCGGTATTTCCAAACCGCTACGACATAGGGTCCTCCAAGACGTGAGCTTATCACCACCTCAAAGGCCGGCAACGGAACTGCGGCTCCTCTGGTATTGCTGATGTCCATGGGCGTCGTTGAACACCTCTATGTTCCCGCTGCTCCTTTGACCCCTTCTGTTATAAAAAAAAACTCGATACTAAGTTCTCGTGAATTTCAATATTCCCACAGTACAAAAATAAATCAATTAAATATAATTATAATCTAAAATTAAACCACAATCATCTAAACAAATTCCTTGAATATCCTTATTTAAGTTATTGAAATTTAAACTTTAATTCGTAAAGCAATGAGTCTAAACTACTTTGAGTTGAAATGATGTTATCCAAAATATAACAAGGAGAACTAATAATACAACACTTGAGGGTCGTTGTTATGCATTAAGTAATCAAGATGTTGTTGCATTAGATTTAGAAGTACGCTATATTGTATAACGATATTTCAAGTATCAACAAAAATGTTCCCATGTCGCTCAAAATAAACTTACGATTTGTTAGCTTAGTTAATATTTTTAATTGTTACTTAATTATTCTATAAATTTGATTAGCCATCAATCATCTGCATTGAAGCTTTTTCAAGTTTATCCGATTGTGATGATTGGCTAGTTTTTTGAAAGTTTTTTTTTTATATTTATTTCGATATAAAAGCAAATTTTGATGTCTGCGTTATAAAATTTGGTTCCCATACAGTGCAATTATTAGATTTATTGCAAATAAAATTTATTTAATTAGGTATTATATGTTCATACACCATCATCTCATGAATGCGTCGATGGCTCAGTGGTCAAGCACTTGACTTGCAATCTGCAGGTCCTGGGTTCGAATCCCGCCATGTACTATTCGATTATTTCGATTTCCGATTTACATATGTACATTTATCCGACATTCCTACGGTGACGGAAAACATCGTGACGCAACCTGCACATATCTGATAAGTAATTCAAAGATATGTGTGAAGTCAACCAACCCGCACTTGGCCAGCGTGGTTGACTATGGCCTAATAACCCTTAACTTAGGGTAGGCTCCGAGCTCCCCCCGGTGGGGACATATAGTGAGCTGATGATGATGATGATGATGACACCATCATCTGACTAATATAAATGCGTATGTATAAATAGATGGATGTTTGTTTGAAGGTATCTCCGGAACGGCTGCATGGATCTCACTAAAATTTGGCATACATGTAGTGCAGAACACAAAGGCTACATATTAAGTTTTATTTATTCCGTGCGGATGAAGTCGGGTGACATTATTATTTTTTAAATAATTCTAAAATCCACTTGAATTACGTATTTCGCTATTTTTTACACAAAGCCCCCAGTCCGGTAAACAATATTCAGTATTATTTTATCTGTATTTTTTCTAATCCGGGGTGGATTAGTCTTGATTCCACAAGCTTAAAAAATAATGAGATGTCACTCTTTGTCTTTGGTATTTGGGATTTTAATCTTTGAGTAATATACTTACAAAAATACCAATATTATTTTGTTTCTTTGTTTAAATTAATAATTAAAATAGAGATAAATTTATCAAAAAGCTAATATTAACAAAAATATCACGATAAATAGTAACCAAAACTTAAATTTAACTTGTCAAGATAACATATTATGTAACTTAATTAATAGTCTATGTGTTCTTCCAGACTATGTTCTACATCTGCACTAAATTTCATCAAGATCCGTTGAGCATTTCCGGAGACATCTTCAAACAAACATCCATCCATCTAAGCTTTCGCATTTATTATTAGAATCTTATACTCGTTGAAACCTCACATTTCTTCCTCTAATCATCGGTTTCTGAGCCCAAAATATCTGTATAAAACATATTGTATTCCCTATTTTAAACGGAGATTTTTGTCTCAGAAACTCACGGTAAATTGTTCAATTATGATATCGAGTAATAAATAATTCGTTTCATTTGGTCTTGGCCATTGCCTTTAAGTATACTGAAGGATAAACAAGTGCACGATATAATATAATAAACGATCCAATTCACTTTAAGCTGTATGGACACTGGTGACAAAATTCCTTACTTTTGTACCATAAAAATCCCTTAAATTCCTTTCTGAAATGAGGCTTCTAAACCAATCTTTTAAATAACATAAATGCATATGTCCAGATGGATGGATGTTTGATAGAAGGTATCACCAGTACGGCTGAATGATCTTGAAGAAATTTCGCATAGATATAGGATAGGACACAGTCTGGAACACATAGGCTACTAATTATGTTTTTTTCTTAATTACACGCGGACGGTGTCGCGGATGACCACTAGTTAAATATACTTAAATAAGTCTAGTGTACTCACAAAAATATAGATTGTAGTACGTATTTTTATGTCTAATTCTTAACGAAATTATACCGTTAATAGCATTAATAAACTGCCTTAAATAAATTCCTTAAATAATGGATTTTCTAGCACCATAACCTTACTTGTAATGAATACAAATATTTAACCTAATTTGCATTACAGCTTAAAAGTAAGGCTCAGTCAAGCTCGGTCTGCAACCGGCTTAAGGTATGTCGTTAGTTTTTATGTTACGACAGCTATTGAGCTAAATTGACATCTATATGAGTGAAGTTGGCAGCTTGCGCGGAGCCACCCAAGTCCACTGATAGACTAGAAACTTCTTTTTAAACTTCATTAATTTCTAAATTGTCCATAGTTAAGGCGATAACGTCAGGTCGTTGGTCCTTAACGATATCGTCAGGGTTCGGAGTAGAATTTTTAATATATTTTTCACTTTTGCTTGGATTTCATATATTTAAGGTCCTGTGATTAGGAATAAAAAAAACTTGAAGTTAAATTAAACAATTTCAGTTATAATTCGTAATTAAAACTGTATAATTCTAAATATATCATAAGAGAATAACGTACAAGAGACGTCTATTTAAAAGTGGCGATATATAATCATGGATCATAAAACCATTTTGGAAATAACCAAAACTAAACATATATCGTTGTACCAATAAATCTACCAACACTGATCTAGTCTTAACTCAAATTGCCTTTCAACAAAATACCCATAAGCGTAATTATACCCAAATTTATTGACTGTCTCGGTAGCCTCTTCGACTTCTTAAAAAACTCTTCGTAAAAAAATAACACCATTAATTTTCGACGCCGGGTTTCTAAGAGCATTTTGTCTTCTGACTTATTTAGGTGTGGGATGATCCAAATGAGGGTGCCTTTGTCCCCACATTATTAATATTCGCTTAAGCTCTGCTTCTTTTCAGTCTGTATTATGTTTTTTTTTTCTATTTCTGATGTCAACTGTATTAGTTATGGAAATATTTGGTATTCTATTTTTGAATTATGGTTTACGATTAATAATGATGAAAAGAAAAATCTACGTCAGGTTTGTATTTTAATTTGATGAAAGATTTAAATATTAATATCATTCATACTGCTGTGACATTGGAGCTTAATTGGAATAATTTAAAAACAATAGTGCAGTATTATACGTCCAATAAAAAAGACTATTTTATCACACTTATAACGAAAGGATCAGTTTCTGGTTTTCTAGAATTTGATAGCAAATAGTATGTCTTAGAAAGAATAAAAAAAATCTGAGCTACATTTTTAAATAGTAAACACAATGTGATAAATTAAGAAGTGACTAACACATCGATTGTCAATATTAAAGTAGACGACTATTTAAAGAAAGCCATGGAACACCCCAAAATCGTAGTTTAACTACAAAAAATGTGTTACGTTCTCTTGATAAATGATCCGTCACTAGACAATGTGACAGGAGCATTGATTTCCGACATTTTAATTTCAGGTTAAATGGCAGTCCCCTAACGAAGTATTTCTGTAGACGTAACATTCGGAATTGCTTTTAGACAGGCCACGGTAAAATTCATGGAATTTGTTTGTGCGATAGTTTGACGTGACATGTCGCCCTCGATGTTTAGTACCAAAATAAAGTCTATTCTTTTAATTTTTCTTACATTTTGTATTTAGGCAATTTCAAAGCATTGTATTGATGGGACAACTAAAGATGTTAAATGCTTTTCTATATTAGAGCTTTTCAATTTTAACATTTGAATCATTGCTCCAGAAATAAGGTATTTCTGACTAAGCATGTGTTAATCCTTGGATGTTATCATCTCTTCATTATTTTTTGCTTTATCATCAAAAGTTGCATGTTCTTCCTTTGATACTAGTCTATCTTTATTTTACAATAGAGTTCAAAATCCTTTGACACGTTTAATATTGTGATTTTGAATGAAAATTGTATCTAATCCAGTCTAAATAAGGCCGGGAATCGCATTCCATTCCTTGTCCATTTTAGTCGTCGCCACTGAGTCTAGAGTGTCCGGTTATTTCTGTAGTGCACGGTGACAAATACATTTACTCAGCTGATGTTTGTGATTCGTAATATAGAAATTTAAATCATATAGAAGTAGCTGTTGTACGTGATACGTCCGCGCGGGATTAAAAAAGTTAATAAGTAACCTATGTGTTCTTCCAGACTATGTTCTACATCTATGCCAAATTTCAGCGAGATCCGTTCAGCCGTTCCAGAGATACCTTCTAATAAACATCCATCCATCTAAACATTTGCATTTATAACATTAGTAAGATTTGTTCAGGTAAAATTTGCTGAACCAAAAATTTTACGCATAACCTGTCTCAGGTCATCCACATTATTGGGTTAAGCTCTATCTATCTTATATTATATATCTACTTAATATTTGCATTTAGTACAAGTAGATGTACATTAGTAACGTATTTGCATGACAAGCAGTAACTAAACAATCGTGACTTGTTGCAAATTGTCGGCTAGCAGTCTCGTGCGCATCGTAAGTTTACGCACTTGTACATAAATTCGCAGACCGCATGGTGCCATAATATGTTTGCCAGAAACACGCAAAAAACGAGGACAAATTTAATGGTGACACGTGCATATAGTTAGACTGCCAATTGGTGACATGTGTTGAGAAGTATTAGGAAATATTGTTAATAATGATGGATGAAAATTTACAAATTTGTGGAGTACACGATAGATTGCTAATTAATCATTGAAAATGTTATTGAAGTCGCCTTAAGAATAGTATTGAAGGCATTGTAAAGTCCTGAGCGTTTGTTCTGATGTAAATAATTTACAACCAGAATTATTAAAAGGAACTTATAAGGTGCCAACTTCTTCCAAACGGTCATGAGAAGTTAATTGTAGAGTTAAAGATGGAGAAAAGTTAACAATAAATTCTATTAGAAAAAGTTAAAGAAGTACTAGTATAAAGAAAAAGGGGACTATCCCTATTAAAGTTCGTACTTTTGGGGACCCAGTGTAACCAGACTCTTTGTTTAACGCTGCCTCACGTTCGGATCCCGGACGAACAATACCGATTTTCTTTTGTCCCTGGGACCTTCACACGGCCTTCGCAAATGTTATTAGCTACATGGTGCAGCTTAAACACTTGTACATGTTTTACTTGCGAGTCTGTGGTTTGTATTATACTAGCTGTCATTCGTGACTCCGTCTGTGTTTGATTAAAAAAAAACTTAATAAGTAACCTATGTGTTCATCCTAACTATGTTCTATATCTATGCCAAATGTCGTCGAAATCCATTTAACCGTTCTTGTGATACTTTCTTACAAACACCCATCCATTTACCAAACATTCGCAATTATCTTATTAGTAAGATTATTTAAAATCCTGTTACATGATTTTATTAATACGAAAGAACTTGTATTAGAATCGGTCTAAAGAGAAACCTGTAATCTCTATCTCTCAATAACTATTAGAAGACTGTGAACCTATTTAATTTATTATTGTATTCTGAATATACTTTCCTAAAAAGAAGATAAACAAAAAGTTACTTATGCGTATATAATATTCCCTATAGGGTTTGGCAAACCGTTTGTCCGATGCAGTCGGCGAGCTGACAACCGGTTCTGAGTGCGACGCGACCGCCGACCCATCCTCACTCGATGACCTTTTAATCTTGGACACACCCACGCTTAAGGGCACAACACTGGAACTGGCTTCTTCTTTATTGTAACAACATCAATCTGCCATATTGAGATACATTGATACTATGGTAGCTACTGTAGGTATACGACGCGAAGATATTACTGATTTGGCTTTATTGTTTGTTTATTTAACGTGTCCTTAATTTTTGAGATTTTATAATCTTACTATCTTACTAATATTATAAATTGTTGTCGTTGAACACCTCGGTGTTCCCGCTGCTCGTTTGCCCCCATCTGTGATAGAAAAAAAATTGGAATGTTTGAAGATATCTCCGGAAGGTCTCAATCTTGATGACATTTGACACAGATGTCAAACAGAGCGTGGAAGAACTCATACTGATAATGTTTTTTTTAATTCTGCGCGGACCGAGTCGCGAGCGACCGCTAGTAATGTTATAAATGCGAAGTTTTAGATGGATGGATGGGTGTTTATTAGGAGGTATCTTCGGAACGGCTCAACGGATCTTGATGAAATATGGCACACATATAGAACACAGTCTGGAAGAACACGTAGCCTACTAATTATGTTTTTTTTTTTCTAATTCGCTCGGACGGAATCGTGGGCGATAGTTAGTACGTAATAAAATCTGCTCCTAAATGTTAAAAAATACTTCATAAATTGTACAATTGTTTTCATTGTACTTGAATATTTAAAATGCTCATTATATTAAACTGTATAGCTCGTGTCAAGTAATGCCAAGGTCATTTTCAACTAAGTGATTTTCCAGTTTCCATTTTCAGTAAAAACATGCTCTGTTACCTTCGAGGTGCATATGTGTAGATCTTAATTTTTTTCTAAAAAGTCATAAGTACCAATTGATTATAGAGCAATTTGAAATTTATTAACAAGTGATAAAATCTATTATCGTGTGGCTAATATATGTTTGTTACGGTGAACAATGGCAGCAGTTCGTAGGGCTATAGTTATCAAGGTCTACAAGTTTGCGCGTTGAATGTCAACATTTTGTATACGAATGTATAAAAAAACGATCATCAATAATGCATTATTGGCAATTCTGTTTTTTGTATGTCTTTTAATTTTACAAGTAAAGTTGTAATAAATTTTAAAATATCAAAAGTTTTTACGTAATGCATACAACTAACATGGTAAATAAAAACCTCTATAAATTAAATCATGTCATAAAAAATAAAAGAAACATCGCAAGCATTGAATCTCTTTGTTTGAATTTAATATAATGAAGTTAATAGTAATTGAGTGCAGGCGCCTTGTCCTCATTTAAGTCTCGGTAACAATCAAATTCGGCGACCTGAGCTGCATCGTAATGTTTCTGTAGGGACACTAAAATTAACGGGACTTTGGCAAGCCTGTACAGACGACGGCCTATACCTAAGTTATAGACGTAAGCGTATTTACATTATTCACGATTTTAACTTAAAAATATTATTTTACTAATTTTCGAAGATTTAAATATCACTTCTTTTGTTTTTTAGTTTAATTAAAATCGATATTAATATAATAAATAAGAAACAATATATCTCATTGTTATTCTACCCTATCTATTAATCGTACTAGTAAATATTTTTGCGAGCCTATAATTTTCACCTATCACAAACGGATATATAATCTCCAGGTGCCCAGGTGTTTTGGTTTTTTTTTGTTAATGAATTCTTTACCGAGTAGAACCTTCTTGCTAATATATTATAACTACATCAAAATGACTTTCCTGTATTATCAGCTACAATAACTTCTATTCTTTTGTTTATTATTAACACAACTCATTCAACAAAGCCATAATTCCATAATTTTATAGTATGAAATTCTAAAATGTTACTAAAAAAACCTTTTTTTCTGTTTCCGCGGTTTTAAAAATCAATACTTTGTAATATAAAAATTAATTTACATGAATCGCCTCCGCTTATAACTTGGGCCAACGGTCGTCCTCTAAACAGGCTTTGGAAGCAAAACTTGTGTTTGTTTACTGTATATTTTTAGTGATATCAACCTGAATTATGATATTACGAATTACTGTCGCGTCCTTTAAACGATTGCATCTGATTGCTCGTATAAATTTTTAATGCATCTATAATTATATTTTCGAATTAAATTTTTTGAAATCGATTTTGAATACGACTCGAAAAACGTTTCAAATTAATCGATTTCGGAAAGTTTTTTACGAGCACAGATGAACTCTGCAATTTATTATCTTTATTATCTTAAGGGTCATAATCGTAAAGATTTTTGGGTTTGATAACCGAAATATCGTGAACATAATTTAACCCACATAAAAAAAATACCTACTTATAGCATACTAGCTGTCGCCAACGACTCTATTCGCGCGGAATTAAAAAAAAACTTAATTAGCAGCTTATGTATTCTTCCAGACTATGTTCTAAATTTTTACCAAATTTCAGCAAGATCCGTGCAGCCATTCTTAGGATACCTTCAAACAAACATCCATCTATCTATTCGTCTATCCAAACATTCGCATTTATAATATTAGTCAGATAGATTAAAAGCAAATAAATTCACCTAGATTATGAATTAACCATTTCATAAGAATTCCTTCAACTTTAAGCACTATTCTGGTCACAATAAGCTTAGAATCGCACCTTG
This sequence comes from Papilio xuthus, assembly GCF_000836235.2. Taxonomy (NCBI): domain Eukaryota; kingdom Metazoa; phylum Arthropoda; class Insecta; order Lepidoptera; family Papilionidae; genus Papilio; species Papilio xuthus. The sequence goes on from NW_013530935.1 coordinate 5,777,091, forward strand.
AATATATTTCATCACCGTGCCCATGTAGGGGCAAGTCATTGATATTTTGATCAAAACAAAACATTGTTTGACTTTCTCATCAATATATCTGTCTCATTCGAATGCAGCGGCACGCTCGCGCCACCTATGGGTCGTAGGCGATGGTCCGATTGTGGTGATACGTGAAGAAAATATTAAAATTAACCACAATAAAATGACCCGTCAAGTTTCAAAGTAACTTGTGATTGTAGACCTTTTTAAATTTGTCGATGAATTTGTATATCCATTTTGTAAAGAACTGCCGTCTTTTGCGCAGCGACAAACAGATAATAAATTGATAAATATTGGAAAAAAAAACGGAATTAATAAAATTCAAAGACAACACAATAAAGGCAAATATATTTTAGGAATGAAGCTACAATAGATTAGAGAGATGAATGATAGTACTACAAAATAAATTATTTTTAAAATGATTACCTATTTAGGAGAAAGCTGTAACATAAAAATTATTTGGACATATATAATATCCCGTTCAAAAGAGTTTTTGAATTCTTTTGAAAAATACACATTGGCAAGTGATAAAAATTATGAAACAAAAAAAATACAGACGAATTGAACCTCCTTCTTTTTGAAGTCGACTAAAAAAGAAATTAAGTTAGTTCTTTCTACTCCCAACATTGGTGTAAACACAAATTTTACTCTCCCATTCATTCTGCAACAAATTACATTCAACTTTCCGATCGCACTAACAAATAAATCAGTAGTCAAGTATTTATTTGCGAACCAATATTGCTTGCAAATATTATGAAAACAATAATTCATCGGCGGTAACTCTTTGACGCGAACAGAAGGCAAGCCAACATTGGAATAGTAAACAAAACTCTGTTTACTATTTCTTGTTATTTCCAACTTTATAAACAGATGAGAATTTCAGTGGCGCTTTTATTCACAGTTAATCATTCTTATTAGAATCGGTATAAAGCTCAAAATGCTGGTTATGTTTTAATGAATCTTTGTGTCTGTTATAGAGAAATTACAGAGTTAAACGCGTTGACGTAGGTCGCGGACATCTGGAGCGTTCAGGGGTTAACAACTGTTTTCACGTTTCGTTTTATTATTACGAATGTCTTCGCCTGCTCCATGTCTGGTCGTCAAGTTTTAACGCCTATTTTAATTTAATGTTTGCTTCTGTTGTCTGCACTGTACTAAATTAAAAAAGAATATCCCCTGCGTAAACAAGTGGGAAGGGGAGGGGAATTTAGTATGTAAAGTTCAAATAATGATTTCTGTCTTTTCCTAACGGTCACTAATCAAACATTTTCAAATAACACGTGAGCAGAGATCCAGAGATTATCAAAAAATGTTTTTAATTATACAGTTAGCTTTAAAAGTAAAAAGTATTTAACCTTTTTAGGCAGATTATGGCAACATGTTGACTAATATTAGTGTATCTACTATACTGTCGGATTAGGATTAGGTCAGCGGAGGAATTGTTTCGCCTTGCGCTTGACAGAACCAAATATTCCAAGGTAGTGGCCAACCTTCAAGACTGAAGAGGCACTAGAAGAAAAGAAGACTATACTATAAATTATGTAGTCTTGTTCTCCACCATAAAATTGATTAAATTATCATATCATCTTGATTGTTCCTTTATTTTAGTAAGTAACAAATAAAAAACCAGATTAAAACATGCACCGAAACATCGAGTGTAAATTAATAGTGGCACAAACATCATTCAAAACAATACATGTACAAAAGTACAACACAAAAAAGAGAGTCCGATGCGCGCCCCGAGATCCTCAGGTCACTAACCTCTGCCCGGTAGCTCGGCTACTTTTTAATCTCTATCTATATTATATTAATTTCTATCTAAAGTATATTAATATGGTAATGCATTTTTTGTGTTGATATTTATTGATACTTTATAACATACTTGTTTAGATCCTATTTTAATGTACCTAAGATTTTGTATTTCAAATACTGACGTTATTTTTTCGAGTTTATAGAGGTTTCTCTCTAATCAGAGTTTCTCGGTTATGGAGATCGTCCATTGGGACTTGACAATGATTCTCGCTATTGATATTTGAGAGAAGATATTTTCGGAACGGCTCAACGAATCGTAATGAAATTTTTCATAGACGAAGAACAGTCTGTAAGAACACATAAACTAATTTAGTTTTATTTTAAAATTCGGATTTAATTCGGATTCGCGCGGATTGAGTCACGAGCGACAGTCAGTTTATATTATTTTAAAGTCAACAAAAATTAAAAATCTTAAAGTGACATAGTCACTCGATTAACTGTGGGTTTTAGACACCATAATCTCTATTTAAAATATATCGTCATCCCTGTCTTTAATCTTTGACCAAACAGAGATAACATTATGTATTAAACTCTATTCTCGAAAATCCATGGTTAAAATTGTAAATGTAAATAAAATAATGTAATATAAGATTACATAACTCTTAATTAAAATTCATATTTATTCGATAGCTATAAAAAAAATCTGAAATCGCTTCAAGAAATAATCAATTAGATTTAACACTCGGTTGTCAACGGTCCAAAGCTATTAAACGTGATAAATTGTTACTCTAATAATTGTATAATAATATATTCAAATTTTAGGGACTGAAAAAACTTAATTTTATATTCAGAAGTTGGGGTGACTTTTTGTCATTTTAAAGGACAGGTTAAACGATTTTGTTTTATTCATATTTAACCTGTTTATAGAATTTTGTTGATAAAACTTATTCATTATTCTATTTGAAAAAAAAATATTAGGTAACTAAATTAATCGCTGTTATAAGAATTAATAAAAAAATTGATTTAGTACTTTTTATAGAACTTCGATCAAAAATAATATGTAACTAAAATCATCATCATCAGCTGTACTGTACGTAACCATTGAGGGGCTCGGAGCTTACCCTAAGTTAAGGGTGATTAGGCCATAGTCAACCACGCTGGCCAAGTGCGGGTTGGTTGACTTCACCCATATCATTGAATTACTTCTCAGATATGTGCAAGTTGCATCACGATGTTTTCCTTCACCGTAAGAACGTCGGATAAATGTACATATGTAAATCGGAAATCGAAAAACACATTGGTACATGGCGGGATTCGAACCCAGGACCTGCAGATTGCAAGTCAAGTGCTCGACCCCTGAGCCACCGACGCACTAAAATCAACCTAAATTAATTATTTAAATACATGATATTTGTTTAGCTGGAAATACAACTTTATAACGTTTTCCTTTTCTTTTGCTATAATTAAGCAAAACGATTTATTTTTATAAAATCACAATTCGTTCAGAATAGCATACGTGCTGCAAACGAAACAAGTTGTCGACGCGATCATAAATCAATTTCAGTGTGTGACAAGCGCAGCATTAGCGGGCTTCAGACGTTGAGCTTTACTTTGTTACCCCCTTGTCAGATCCCGAACTATAACACATCAGGTTCAAAGATATCGCTACTAGTTTCAATCGAATTTTAATCAAAACATTTAACTTCAATTCTTCTTGTTCTGTGTGCCTCTTACATTCAATTACAAAATATATTTTTGCTTTATTGATTATAAGTTCAAAGGCTTACAAATATGTAACTCTAGCTGTCGCCCGCGACCGCATCCGCGCAGAAGTAAATAAAAAATTAGTTGTCTCTGTTTTCTTCCAGACTATGTTCTACATCTATTTCAAATTTCAGCGAGATTCACGCATTCTAGAGATATCTTCTAATAAATATCCATCCATCCAAATATTTGCAGTTATAATATTAGTAAGATACAATAAATTAAGTTTATCATTAACATTATCGTACTATATTTCGAGTATTGACATTTTTATTTCAATTTAATAAGTTGCAATAATTAAATCAGTAGGTATCATAATATGTACGGGGCCGCGCAAGAGCGAAAGCGTGCCCGTGGTCCCGTCCCGATGCGTTGGAGGAACAGAGGTTTAGTGGGTATGCCTCCGATATGGAGGAGAATCCCGCATAACTACCGCGTCCCCCCCCCCCTCGGGGCGCGGAGTAAGCATAAACCATTCCTCTCTGAAAAAAAAACAGGTATCATAATATGTGTGATCATTTTAAACTTGTAGAGTTACAGTACATGACAGGCTCCTGTACCGCTCGTCTCAGTTCTATTCTGGTCGACAACAATAAACTAAAGCGATATAAGACTCGTATAGCGGACTTGTTAAATGATACCCTAATGACTAACGTAATGATTTAAAGTTTTAATTATAAAATGCAATCATTGCTAAGAATTTGTGCTTCTGATAGTAACAGAGCTCAAAATTTTATACATACCTTTAAAGTTTTACTACTTTTTGCATAATGCCGTCCTTTGTATTTGGTGGTCTTCAAATGTGCATATTTAATAAGGTTTTATAATATGATATTAAATTAAAAAATATAAAGATGAAGAAATCAAATTGGAACTCTTTCTACCAGTTCAGTTCTTATTTTAAATTTTCAATTGTTACAATAATTAAATTATTCAAACTTTCGTGAGACATACTAAACTGATATATAAAGAGTGAGCTGAGGGCCGCGTCCGCGAAATAATACCAGTAACACTCATCCTGATAAAGGGCTCCCGATGGGCTCGAAACTAGTCGGTGCCGCAACCGGACGAATATACGTGAGTGTTTAGCCGTGTTTATATATCAGTTTGTTACAATAATGTTCTTGTTAGTTTATTTTAAAATTCAAATACTCATAATTTGAAGTGGGTTTCATTTTGTCCATATGCGTACGATTTGTAGATGTTGTGTACATAGCAACACGGTCATCAAATGGTAGTCATTGTATTTGTACGCGGTGTGGGTTACCGATTTAAAACGATATTAAGGCGTCCCGTGACGATAACCTTAACATGGATATAGCTTTTAAAATAATTTAATTATAGTATTTTAGGAAATCTCAGAAGACAGGCGTCAAGTGGAAGCTATTCCACGTTTCGTCTGATGAGTGTGCGTCCCTGAGGCCTAATCCTCTTTCCTTTCCTACCCTTTTTCTTATAAGGAAAGGATGTGAAGCGGAAGTGGACTTTCCGGATGAGAGGATGCATGGAAGTTTTCTTTCTGTGCATCCTCTCCTCCGTCGATTAAAGGTAGGCAACGCATATGCAATTGCGTATGTCTTTGGGCAACGGTCATTTCGCTATTTCAGCGAGTTCAGGTGGCCGCTCGCTCGTTTACCACCTTATGATATTAAAAAAAATGTATGTACAGTGTCCAAAACACATTTCATAAATTATCAATTTATTATTAAAATTATTAGGTATATTTCATTATTACCATCCTTTTTTTGCACTTTTTGTGATACTTTATTACTTATTAATAAACTTTGTTAGTAATAGGCTCCATTTTGTGTATTCATGTTACTACTTTTATATGTGAAATCTAATAATATCGTTAAGTAGGGGTTTTATTAATAACAAATTCACAATAGACCCACTACGTACTGTTTTGTACAATTATTTAATGCACCTGCTTTTTCTATTTTTGTCTACTTTTTTCATAATCTGACACAAAAACCTATAAAAAAAAACGGTAATTTCGCAAACAACAAAAGCTTAGCCCAGTTTACCCTACATTTGAGATTTTAACAACGGGATTAGTTAGGACAACAGGTGTTCTTTTATTATTATTACGATACATTAGTTTACGCATTAAACTAAAAAAAACTAAGCCTTCGAATCATAATCGGTGTACGACAATGATTGCTATACGTCGAAAAGTAACACATCTGTAATTATTTAGTCATCAAGTAAATATAAACTTTATGCCATGGAGATAGTGCTTAATATTGGATAATCTTTTTTATACATTTATAACGTTCTGGTACAGAGTTAAGTAGAGGTCGTTGGTACTCTGGGGAAACTAAAGCACAGGTGTCCAGCGTTCGCCCCGAATGACTGAGACGGCAATATCAAATTTCGAGTTGTTAGAAAGAGACGCAACCAAAATAAACGTTGAACTTGTTTACCGCTTTTTTCTTTTTTTTTATTCTCTCCCTAGCCTATGTTCGTGACGGATCTTTTTTTTTATTTCTCGTTTCGTTTTGTTGGTCTCTCGGTCTCTTCTTTTTGGATTATTCCGTGGCTTTTAGCTATGTTTTAAACTAACTTGACCAATTAAAGTAATACACTGTTTATTTTATCTGTGGTCTTTGAAGGCGACTTGGTCGGCCCTTTTGCGAGACTTTTCAATTACTGGCAGGCATAATTTATATCAACTTTGTAATTATTCGAATTCTTTTTTTAAACTATCAACATTACGTTCTTTTATTAATGGCCAGTATCCTTCAAAATCCTTATTTTTTTATCAATGTTTGTTTTTCTAGTAATTTAATTCTTAGAATCAATTTAAACCGCATTATGGTACATGACACAGAGTATGTTACAATCAGAGTGTATTAAATCCTGAAGTTATTTTTTAATTAAAAAAAATTTCAATAAACTTTTAACTCAGTTTTGAAAGCTTATGTACGCTCATAACACAAACTAAATAACCTATATCCTTGCTTTTGGATCTAATTAGGATTAGATAGTCTTAAACAACAAAGAGCAATTCTACATGACTGTTCTTTGTTGCTTTATAATCGAAGTAGAATTTAAATTTTAAAAAGTATTTTGTAACAAAGTTCAACGAAGCGAAACCATGATACTAGAAGTGACATATATCTTGTTATTGAGAACCCAATATACTCAAATAACAGCTTATCTCAGCGTGAAACAATTGTGGTAAAGAAATAATTCCCTTAGTATTAAGATCTATTATTTGGGGATCAAGAGATATTATGCCACCCTAATGATATTTTGGCGCGAAATCGTATTTATCCGTATTAGTCGTCTCTTCTATTGTCATATTAGAATGTATTTCTTTTTATAAAAGTTATTTGAAATATGTTTATTAGGTTAAGATATTAAGATTGAGTGTAAACGAAATGTTTTAGATAATACTAGCTATCGCCCGCGACTCCGTCCTCGCGGAATTAAAAAACTTAATCAGTAGCCTATATGTTCGTCCAGACTGTGTTCTACATCTATGCCAAATTTCAGCAAAAATAATGTTTGTCCATTTTCAAAAACAAAAGACATACAATCGTTCACAAAATTACCTATATCTTTATATATATAATTCTTCTGTGAGTGTGTATGTCACTGAACTTCTCTCAAACGACTGGACCGATTTTGATGAAATTTTTTGTGTGTGTTCAAGGGGATCTGGGAATGGTTTAGATTCACAATTTTGTCCGCTGGACAATGTTTTTTTAATTAATTTTTAATTTATTAGTAGTTGTTGATTTTGGAATGCTTTACATTGGATCCGACAGACGGCGCTACCATCGCAGTGTCAAATTTTAAATAATATTCGAACTAAAGACGTGTAGACAGGACAACGTCTGTCGGGTCCACTAGTTTTTTTTAATAAAAATACGTGAATTTAAAACAAATGAAGTAAATCATAATTTCAAAATAAATAAAATATAATTAAAATATTAATTAGTATTCATATTACGGAATAGATCTTAAGCATTTAAAATTATCATTAATAATATTGGTAACCAAACACAAATCAAATAACTGTACAGTCGGCAGTACACAGACACACACAAGTCTCGTCAACAGAATTAACACGCACACATAAGCGACGCGTAAAACCAGTAGCCGACCAGTTTATACGTAACAGAACTGTAATAATCTTGATATAGTGTACAGATAGAATATAAATATCTTACAAATATTATAAATGCGCATATTTGGATGGATAGATGAATGTTAGAAGGTATCTGCAGAACGACTGCATGGATCTCGATGAAATTTTATATGTAGAACATATTCTGGAAGACATAGGCTACTATTTTTTAATTCTGCGAGGACGGAGTCGCGGGCGACAGCTAGTATATTATAAATTCAAATATTTGAATCGTTGAATGTTATAAGGGGTATCCAAAACAGATGCATAGATCTTGATGAAATTTGGTATAGATGTAGAACATAGTCTAGATTCTAGAACAACACAAAAGCTATTAATTAAGTTTTTTTTAAATCCGTAAAGACGGAGTAGTAGGCGACAGCTCGCTAGCTTGCGCTTCAGGTAGAACGAAAATCCAAATGGGCAAGAGATAGGAACAGTATAGTTAATTTTTTTTACAACCGTACCAGCTTGATGGCGAGTCGCCTCACACTGTCGTCTTCGACACGTGGTAAAAGAAAGAGAGAAAAATATAAACCCCTTTAATTTATGCCACGATAGTACTTGTATCTCGAAAATAAAATATCATCTTATATTTTTTTGGGTCAGTGGCCGCGAGTGACGGGCTTTGTGCGGACTTATCGATATGTTTTTTTTCTTTTTTATTTAGTTTTTTTTTCGTCATTTCAGATTAAGTCGACGTTATTGCTTGTTAAAGCGAAGCACTATCTCTTATTTTTTCTTGCAACAAGAGATAACAATGGTAGTGATTTTATTCCGAATATTATGAGTTCAATGCAAAAGTGACTATGAAATTATTACAGTTAAGGATAGCAATATGCGAATGTACTTTATTTATTTCTTATTATAGAGTTGTGCTAACATTGGTTGGATATTAATGCACTAGCTTTTGCCCGTGGCTTCGTCTGGGCTGAATTATAAAAGTAACTTAAGTATTACTCAAGACTATGTTTTATATAAGTGCCAAATTTCAATAACATGATCCGGAGTTATCCAGTAAATATGTAATTCAAACGGAATCATAGTTCGCCTATATATTCTTGCAGATTGTAACAAATATACATCCATACATTAGTAAGATATAATAGAAAAGTACCTACACCCAAGTCAAAATATCGATATTCTAATAGTAATCACTAGTCGAAAGCACGAACGGAAGCAGTCCGCCGCCCACGCGAGCCGGCACGTCACAAATCAAACCATAGACTCTCACTTTTGAGTTTTTATGAAGATCGTAAAAAGAACCACATCGTTCAACATTCGAATGCAATACACGAACACCACAAAAAAATTTTGGTACCACCAAAATAATAATTCAAAAGTCGGCTACGTGAGTACGCTTGGTAACCACAGCTACCTGAATTAACGTTCCGATACGGGCCAAAATATCACAGAATGCAATAAAAATTTGGGCGGGAAAAGTCGGCGGCCATGTTTAGTAATATGCGGTGGACCACAGATAATTTATTTATGCATATACGGGCCTAAATTTCGAAATTGATTGCTCATTGGCCGGTGATTGGAATATATCAAAAATTGAAGCCAAAAATAAGTTACGATTTTTATAACAATAAGTAGCTATCGCCCGCGACTTCACCCGCGAGACTCAATTAGCATATGTATTCTTCCAGGCTATGTTCTACAACTATACAAAATTTCAGCGAGATCTATACATTCCTTCCAAGAAATATCCATCCATCTAAAAATTCGCCTTTATAGTATTAATTAGATTAACGAAGTAAAAGCTATCTACTTCACAAGATTTCATACGAAGTTATCAAAGTTAAGGATCCTTATTATGTTTCTATTTACTGTACTCAATGATAACTATCTTAATATAGATACAACTGTGAGTAGCTCCCATTTATTTTAATAGCTTTAAGCAGCTGTTTGTGATAACCAGACTTTTGTTTTTGTCATGACAAATGGCCATCGTAATTTAAAACCGTTATAATTATTGTGACACTACTATAGTGCAAGAGTTTACAATAATGCATTTACAGTAAGTTAAATAATATATTTTTATAACTTTAAGATAAATAATATTATAGAATCTAGCCTTTTTTATAAAAATATTAGAAGATTTTTTTGCAAATATACTAATATCTCTTTTACCATTACTAGGCTTGTGCTAGGATATGGATTACGACAATAGTCGAATGGCGCGATTCAAACCCCCGACCTCGTGATCGGAAATCCGTACCCTTAACCATTAGGCTATTGACGCTGAGACTTTAAAGGTTTGTCTAGTACTTACCTATAATCATTATCAACAGCTTTTATCAGGCCACTGCTGGGATATCCCAGTTACTACACGTCCTCTGCCTTCCGCATCCAACGGACGGAGGGCGCCCCCGCTTCTGACATACATTCTAAAACTTCCCTTGCTATAAGAATATAAGAATGCATTATGCAGTTACAAATTTTTATTTAGCATTATATTAAGTAATTTATTTATCTTTTATATTCATCTACACTTAAATGGTTCTACGGATGCTGTTAACACCTCTAGGTTACAAAGGTAAAGAAAGACCAAAGAAAGTATGGATGGATTGTCTGAAAGAGTATTTGCGTAAGAGAGTAAATTCAGATAAGGCAGCTGATTCACATGTTTATAAGCGAAGTATCCTGACACTCTGCAGGAAAAAGAATAGGATAGTGATGGAACTTAACACCGTTTTTAGTCGACAACAATAGTATAATTTTCGAGATAAATGTTGTAAGTTAGTACAAGTGAATTAGATCTAACTTTAAGTTAACGTCACGTGCGCGTTGAATGACAAACATAATTACTTTTAAAACAAATTACCATCAAAATGGTCGCGTAGCGCGGTGGCTGAGTTTACAGGGCATTGTTAACGTTCTCCATAGCTAGAGAACCGGTTAGAAGCGTGTTTCTAACCAATAATGGTGTTTCATGGCCATTTAAAAAAATAAATAGCACATGTTGTGGCTACCAACAAAGTTTGTGTTATTTTTAGAAACATATTTATAAAATTAATACACCTGAGCAAACCTTACAAATAAGGTTCTATGTTAAGACACTGCGAATATTGAAATAGATCCAAAATTATTTCTTGACTTTAATACTTATAACATTTAAATTATATTACACTTCCTACTGGCATATGATTGATCCTAGATATTACTCAGATCTAGCTTAATTTATTTGTATCCTTCAGTTGAGCAACTGACAATCTTGCTTATATTATAATTGCGAATGTTTAGATGGATTTTTGTTTAAAGGTATCTCGAGAACAACTGAATGGTCTGGAAAAACAGACAAGCTACTAATTGGTTTTTTTTTTAATTCTGCATGGACGGAGTCGCGGGCGACAGCTAGTTTACTTATATTATTTTCGTTTGAGTAACTGATGATATGGAATATAATTATCGACAATCAATCAGTGAACAGAAAGCTGGCGTCTAAATGACATAAGCAATTATTGAAACAGAAATTCAAAAGCTCAGTTCATTTTCGAACGCGGTCGCGTCCAGACGTCCCGCATTGTATGCAAATACGCTTCGAACCTCAAACTTATTAATTATTGTTGAGGAACGACGTCGTGAATAATGAATAGTTCACATGAACACAGCTAGCGGACAACGCCTTCTGAACTTATGTGAGATGAATCTTGTATTTTAATAACACGATAACTATCGAATAGACATTTATTTTAATTCCTGAGATGTTATAGATGAATCAGAACTTGGCAGTATCTCCTGCCGCAGCTGCTCAACGATCTGGAAAGCGCCGTGCATGACCAAATCGTTAAGAAACCAGAAAAATATAAAAGAATTTTGAAATCGGCACTTCTAAATAAATAACTTATATTTATTGCAACCTAACAATCAATTGTTTTATATATCTATTTTTCTTTTGTTTCGCTTTTTTGTCTATCTACTATAGTCTGAAAAAAAACCGTTTAATATCTGTTCTTTTTGTTTAAATATAATTGTGAAATGGTTAATAACGTCTGTATTTGTTAATTTGCTGATCTTATAAATTAATAAGCGACCAGTAAGTCCACCTAAACCCTGTGGGTTTTTAGTACTGCTGTCTAACCGATGTTTAATTTGTTATGTGAAGTTATTTTGTATAATAAATTAAAAAAAAATTACATCACACATAATCTTCTACCCTTTTCCCTACAGCTGGTACAGAACTATCTCTCTCTTCAGTCATATGATATCCATACGTAGGCCATAGATCACTGAGATGTTCGATCTTGTGCTACCTGCATCCAGGATACTCCTGCAACTTTGACTAGATCATCTTACGAGTCTGGCCCCTATTCCAGGACTTTTCGGCTTCATAGGCCGTTCGTTCTGCGGGCAATCTGGCCCATCACCACTTGAGTACAGTACTCCAAGATTAGTAAAAAAATGATGGTGCAAAATTTAACAAGACAATTTATCCGTATTGTATGGTCTTTGTTAGATTTAGTTATGAAAGCTATATAAGGAGAATTATGCTATTAAATCGAATCAAATGGCCGGCAATTCAGTAGTCGGAGTTATTTCTCTTCGGATCATTAAATAAAGCATCATTGTTACTTGTCTATGGGAAAAGTGATGGTTTGATCGCGCATAATGATACCTTCATGATTTGGTATATCACAATAATAGGAATCGGCTCTCTATGAATCGAGGAATACTTTGGGACACAAAATATTCTGAATATAGGCACTTATAACAATTTTTTGCACTTATGAGTAACGTTACAAAAATCTTACTAATATTATGATTGCGAAAGTTTAGATGGATGGATGTTTAAATGAAGGTATCTCCGGAACGGCTGAACGGATCGCGCTGAAATTTTGCATAGGTGTAGAACATAGTCGCGAAAAACACATAGGCTACTTATAAAGTCGCGAACGATAGCTAGTATTATGTTCTGTATTTCTTAACCTTATGCAAGACACAGTTTGGTTCAAATGTTGTAAGTTTTAATTTGCAATACTAAACGCGTACATTTACGAAATAAAAAAATGTTCTTACTAGTCTTTCTAACGTATTACATTTTGAGATTGTCCATCAAAGTCCAAACTAAATGGTCACCGATCGCTTAGCAATTAACTCTAATAATAGGTAATTGCTATAAACGATTTTCTCCTTTATAAATTCGTGGCTACTTTTTATTAAACAATTTGGTTACGTTAGATATCTGATATATCTTCTACACCTTTGTGTTTACTATTGTTCATCAATGTATACACTGTAATTTAATCGTAATTGTTTAATATGTCAGATAAGAATTTATAGGCTCACTTGAATAGTCACTATAATTTTTTGTATTGTCATTCTGATTGTGTTCCATTCTTTTTTCATGCCATTCGACTTCTTACTAATATTATAAATGCGAATGATTTTGATGGATGGATGCATGTTTGTTTAAGGGTATCCCCAGTACGACTGTATAGTTCTTGCTGTAATTTGGCATAGACGTAGAAGATAGTCTGGAAGAACACATATGCTACTAATAACGTTATTTTTTTTTACCCCGGGCGACTGCTACTAATTCATAAACTGTTGTAATTATAGTCGCTATTTTCTCTTTAATATACTAAAATGTATGGGACACCTTTAGTAACCAGTTAAAGACTCTGATTGCAACACAAAAAAGTAGCAATAAAAGTACCTTATCAGATCAGATTAGAAGAAGCTTAATAGGTTCTTCTGATTTTTGAAAATATGTTGAAATACATGAACATCGGATGAATTGTTTTATCGTTTGTCATATGTTTTTATGCGTCGGTGGCTCAGGGGTCAAGCTCTTGACTTGCAATCTGCAGGTCCTGGGTTCGAATCCCGCCATGTACCAATGTGTTTTTCTGTTCCCGATTTACATATGTACATTTATCCGACGTTTTTACGGTAAAGGAAAACATCGTTATAAAACCTGCACATATCTGAGAAGTAATTCAAAGATATGAGTGAATTCAACCAACCCGTACTTGGCCAGCGTGGTTGACTATGGCCTAATCACCCTTAACTTAGGGTAGGCTCCGAGCCCCTCGGTGGGGACGTATAGTGAGCTGATGATGATGATATGTTTTTAAGTTGTAGCTATAGATACAGCACTAATAGCAATGTAAGAAATATAAGAAAATATAAAATCGAATACAGCAATCAATAGACCATAATAAAACTAGATAGAAATGATACACCGCAAAAGTACGCCGGCAAGATTGATCCCTATATCAAGTCTATAATGGCCATCAAGTAGGGATGCCTTCGTCTTCCGTTTAATTGTTGCTAAAGACTTAATCCTATCCCCGACTACTATAACTGTTCCGTAAACCAGTTTGTCGACCGCACAAATGATTACAGTGATTCTATAAGCAAGTACGAGAGTCAAGACGTGTGTCTACCAGCGAACAATTTCAAGCCTCTGTCTTAGCCTTAGGGTAGCTTCCTATTAATTATTAACTAGCCACTTTTATTATAGTTTCTTTTTATGTTCATCACTAAATCTTTAACGATCTGATTAGACTTTTTTTCACTATATAAATTTGATTATTTTTTTAATTTTGTTCAAAAACAATTTTTGAGCCTATGATTTTGATGCTTTGAGACTTAGGGTATTGTGGTAAAGAAAACGTTTTTTCAACGAAAAAAATTTATTCTCAAATAGGACTTGAAAACAATTATAAACCAATGAAATCTGTAATCTTAAAAAATGTTGTAATATTATGAAATAAATTCTGTGTTCTAACTTAAAAGTATTAAAGCTTAAAATCTGATTATAAAAAACTCATTCTATAACGTGTTTGTCCGATGTACTTTTGATATGTTTCACCGTCATCTGGAATAATCCTTATTGTGATCAAATTAATCTCAAGTATTTAGGTCAACCCAATAATGTACGAATGAATGACTATGAGATTGAGAAGTTTCGAGTCGTTAATTTGAATAAAAGATCTATGCTTTGTCTGTTCAGAATAGGATGCGAATGATCAATCTATTAATCATTCGTTCAGTGATCGTGTTTTGTTAAGTCATCACAATTTTTTCTTTTGGATTCACATCGAAGCGAGACAAAGGTAAGTTCGTTCATTCAGTATTCGGACGGTGGTCAGTGGCGTGTGAAAGCAATGCTATTATCATTGATTCCTATGGGAATTTCTTTTATTTGAATTGTTTTTAATCTCCGTTAACAAAGCTGTTTCGTTACTAATAGAAAGAAAAGAGAATTTGAATGGTCAAGCAGATGTATAGTTTATTTCAAACTAAATTAATCTTACTATCATTATAAATGCGAACGTTTAGATAGATGGATTATGTTTGTTAGAAGGTATCTCCAGAACGGCTAAAGGGATCTCGCTGAATTTTGGCATAGATGTAGAACACATTCTAGAGAATACGTTGGCTAATAGTTAAGTTTTTTTTTATTTTTTTTCTAACCACACTGGCCAAGTGTGGGTTGGTTGACTTCATATATGTTTTTTGTATTTCTTTGTACATAGCAGTTTGCATTACAAAATGTTGCAATGAATGAAGTATTCAAAGTTTTTATAAG
The DNA here is from genome assembly GCF_000836235.2 of Papilio xuthus. Taxonomy (NCBI): domain Eukaryota; kingdom Metazoa; phylum Arthropoda; class Insecta; order Lepidoptera; family Papilionidae; genus Papilio; species Papilio xuthus. Next base: position 5,792,318 of record NW_013530935.1, read on the forward strand.
ACATATTAAATGGGGACATTCACTAAAACCTTTCTTAAGTAAGATTTTCATTGTTGCGTCGTCCGACTGAACGCCGTCGATTCTTGATTTACGATCGCAGTAAAGTTGACCGTTTTATAGTGGTTCAGTGTTTGAAGTTCGATTTCTTACACCTAAGAGTATACTTTAGAAAGTATTAAAACAGTTTATTTAGCTGACGCGGTTACATTTGATAGTAACACTTCGGGAACTTTTACCTACAATCTTTACGTTGTCGGAAGATTGTTAGCCATGTGATTTAAAAACGACTATATTAAATCTTGATATAGTCTGCGGTAAATAGAGAATCATAACATTTTTTTAAGATTAGATGGAAGGATGTTTGTTAGAAGGTATCCCATTTTTTTGTTTCAGAGGCTAATGCTTTAGGCATACTCCGTGCCTCGGGGAAGGCACGGTAGTTATGTGGGATTCTCTCTCCGAATGGGAGCATACCCACTAAACCCCTCTGTTCCCTCATAGCGATAATGATAATGGACGCCACGGGATCGTGTTAACGTACATATCCCTGGAATGACTCAACGGATCTTGATGAAACTTGGCACAGATGTAGAACATAGTCTGGAAGATCACATCGCCTACTTATCAAGGTTTATTAATTCCGTGCGGACGGAGTCGCGAGTGGCCATTTTAGAGATTTTTCAAAAGTAAAGTATCTCTAATAACTT
>NW_013530935.1:5793592-5816119 GCF_000836235.2 Papilio xuthus
TATGACCGCACATTTGTCCACACCAAATGTCATACCAATGGCTCTGCTAAAATCATCGGTCACTTTAAGCAGAGTCATTAAGTCAGACTTCTTGGATGCGTATAATTTGAGATCATCCATGTACAAACGGTGCGATATGATCTCGCCCCCTCTACGTAGACGATAACCTAGCTCTGTACTCTTTAGCAGTGTGCTCATAGGGTTCAGAGCCAGGCAAAACCACAATGGGCTCAGACTGTCACCTTGAAAGATGCCACGCCGAATTCCAATACGGCCAGAGGAAGTAGAAAGGTTTCCCTGTCCTGAATTGGAAAAGCTTGTGTTCCACTGTCCCATGCATGAGTTAAGGAAAGTACGTACTGTAGGGTGTATTTTAATAATATGGCAACGTTTGTCACTGTCAACACGCAAATAATTTTCTCCGATTACAATAATATTTAAATTCTATAATTTATCAAGATTAATCCACAATAGAAAATGGAAAAAGTAAAAATAAAAGAACTAAAAAAAAACAGATACAAAAACCAACAATTATAAATGAGGAGAAATCCAAGAAGACAGTGTCGCGATGCCGAACTTGAATACGCACGCCCACCACCTTATCAATATCATTAATAAACTAACTGCTACACAGGGATGTATTTAAAAATGAAATACGTTCCTTGTAAATATGCATAAGTTGTACACCTGTGTTACGCGGCCGAGGAGGTAAGAAAAAACATCTCCTGTATCAACGCACAACACGATAGCGTACTATGGATTAATTTTTACTATATTTTCTGCAAAATTGAACGTTAGTATGTCTCTTATAAGATTCGGAATTGAACAGATTTTTATGAAACTTTGTGTGAATGTTCAGAGGACGCCAAAGAGAGCCCAAAAATCTAAAAAAAAAAAATGCATTATGTCTTTTTGTTTTTGATTATTTGAATTACTTATGATGTTGTCTTGACTCTAAAATTACTAGGAATAATGGGTTGATGTAGTAATTAACAATTCACAATATAATTTTCCTTAATTATGTGTATCTAATCTTATATGTTTCGTACAAAAGGTTTTTAAAAAAGATAAAGTTGACAAAGCTTTTGAATATGTTCAAATTGAAACATGATTTATAAATCTCTAATTTATTACACGCACGAGAGATAATATAATACAACGTAATAACAATAGCGTATTCCAAACCGGAATACTGACGTAACATAAAACTGTCTCCTAGACTTTGCGGTCAGGAGTGGCGCATCCACAATATTCTGAACGTTGCACTTTAGAGAGGGACAAAACGATCTGATCTCTCTGTCCCCCGCGGCCGGTCGCTGCACGTGCGCCACGACAAAACGAGTTCTGCCCGCGGACGGCATAAGATTTTATTAATTTGTGTTTCTTATACATTCTGTATATTACTTCCAACGGATTCATGGTATCCTGGTACTTGGTCCATCGATTTCATTGATAACAAATTGCCCCCTTTGTTCTGTCTCGGGGTCTCGTTTCACATTTTTATTTTTAAGCAAACATTTGTCATAGTCTTTTGATTTCTAGAAACGATATATTTTACATGTTTATTATTCAAGCTTTAACCAATGAGATGTTACTTCGCAGATTTTAAATGGAAACAATTTCATAAGTATTAGGTACCTTATTCCTTATGTAAGATTTAATATAAAACTGGACGAAAATGTATAAATATTAGACAACGTCAAAAAGTTAGTTAATATTTTTTTAATAAAAAAAAATAATTGGCAGAATAAACTAAATACCATTGCCCTTAACTCGCTAAAAATAAAACACTGCTACATGCCCGCCCACGTCATGTTGACAAGCGCGTTTGACGTGTAGGTGAAATGGCGCTAATAAACATCTGATTTATACTCCAACAACATAAGTACTATTTTGTGACAAAAGAAACAAGGAGATAAGCGAATCATGCATAAAAAAACATGTTCAAACGCGTTTGCAGTCAGACAAAGATAAGCCTACGTCACGTCAGTATGTTAACTTTAAAAATAATAAATTATTTTCTAAAATATCCACTATTAATGTAAAGCAAGACTACGATTTAGAAATAATGGCATTAACTTAAAAAATAATAATTTTTGTACAGTTTCATGATATCAAAAATGTATGGAGTTTGTGTAAGAAATGTATGGACAATAACTTGTATACATTTAGACCTTTCTACTAGTCACTTTAATCAAATATAATTTCTAGAACTGTACTTAAAAAATCTTTTTCTTTTACAGATCGTCCATACTCCGAATCTGATATCGAACGACCTGCACCTCCTCCGCAACCATGTAGAAGATCAGCTTCCTCTCCACCTCTCACCCTGACACTGGATTCAGAATTGGAAGACGATGTATTCGTTAGTCCAAGAACGAATAGTGGAAGCGATCCTTTTTCCACAACTAATCTGGAGATATTTAGATATGGTAGTCCTCGGACTCCCGCTGGGTTACTCCTGAGTCCAAGAAGGGAGAGATCTTTTACGTTCTCCGTGACGAGTGAGAAGCACTGGAGGGACAAGGGAGGGACAGACGTTGCTGATGGAGTTACTAGTACGGATGTGGTAAGTTATGTTCTTACCAATTAAATGAATATTCTATCAGAAAAAAACCTATTGCGCTGATGCTACGTAGAGACGTAATGTAGTAAGGACAAGGAGACGAATAACACATAATAAATAATATGTTCATTACGCGAACGCTCTTTAATTCGGGTCTTTGCCAATTGCGTGTTATGTTTTGCTTATGTTATGTTAATTTTCCTTAATAAAGATTTTAACGAATCAATAATGACTTAATTAATTATTACGCCTAATTACTTATTAATTATTCGATTTAAAACGCAGTAAATAAAACGTAATAAACACCTAAATTAACCATATTCACTCTTTGATGAGTTATGGTCATAGATTAAAACTTAACGCACAGGTTCTAATGTAAATTAAAATCTGAATTTTATTGTTGAATAAAATTCATCCACTTCTATGCTTCTAGAATCTATTTTAACCCGATATAATTCCACAATCTGGCACCCTTATTGTTGATTTCTGAAAACAAAAACCTTTATAAAGGTCATGAGAGCGATGATGAAATGTTTTATGCAAGAATTTTGGTTCTCAGAAATCAACGATTAGAAGATGTCACTGTGATTAAAATTTAATAACAAAATCTCCTTTATTTTCTTTAAAATAATATCCTAAAACACCATCTGTGTCTTTATTTTTGTTCTATGCCGCTAAAAGTTAACAATATTAACGTAAATAAACGCTCGTTTGCGGTTACAAGATAATATAATAAAAGCAAAAATAATACGTAATGTGCGAAACGTCGCAGTGTCGGGCAGAATGTTTTGCTAAAAAGTCGCACGTGCAAACCTTTGTCCCGCCGCGAGTGAATCATGTGTCGATGAACTACGCATTATGTTTACCACGGCTTATTACTAGATTGATGTGTTTGTGGCTTAAAATAAACACACATAAAACAACCATCGACTACAGCTACAATAAAACAATGTAAATCTTAACGACACACATGTATAACTTAAAATCCAAGATTATTTTATTAATTTAAACATAAACTGATTACTCAAATAAGTAACTCAAGATAAGCATTGAATAGTTAGTTACTAATACTAAGTCGACCATTCGAAAAGGATTTATCTTTACTTTAATAAAATTTGTCATCCTTCCAAAAAGTAAAAGCAAATATTCATTACTTAAACGGATTGCTATTCACAATCATCAGGCGCTGTAAAATCAACAATAAACGGGGTCCAAATGAAATAATTCCGTAACATTGTACAGTAAGGCTCCTCTCGATCGAGTAATACCCAATACAATACAATTATAATGTTAATGCCACTATAAAATAAAAAGTGCTGACTGAAACAGGAAATTAAATCTCATCGAATGCGCACCGGTTTACGCCCAAATAAAGTTTAGTGGGCGAGTGTTTCTTTTGGCAGTTGAGTTAGCACAGATAGAGTGGAGAGGGCTGCTTTAATAATATATATAGGTGGTTACGAACTCCTATATATATTATTTCACGTAAATAATAATTTTATATTCGAATAATATTGTAAACTAAACAAAAATAAACAGTTTAGCATTAGATAGGATTAAAGAATAATAGATTAATGAGTTACTTAGATTGTTTGTTTTTAATTTATATTCTGTAGAACAGAAATACAAATAGAGGCGCTTAAATAACCGCTACGACTTAGGGTCCTTCAAGAGGCGAGCATATCACCATCTCAAAGGCCGGCAACGCATCTGCGGTTCCTCTGGTATTGCTGATATCCATGGGCGTCGTTGAACACCTCGGTGTTCCCGCTGCTCGTTTGCCCCCTTCTGTTATAAAAAACATATTATACGGAAAGGATATTCAATGAAACAATGTCTCCTTATTATTCCAAAAACGTAAAATTTAAATTTAATCCTACACAAATGCGTGTACGTTTGTTGGCATTTTGCCATATTTCGCGTTTGTATCATATCCTTACTCGATCTGTGTCAACTGACTTAATATTACTGTAAAGTAGAAATGCTAGAAACATTACAATTAAAACCACTATCATTATTATTTAACTTTAATATGATGACGAGTCGAATCCGGTAATAATAACGAAGTAACGGCCCGAGCCGAGGTTCATGAGGGAGCCCTCGAGCTTAGTTACTCTTAAACGAGGTTTAGGCAAACTACCATCTGCGCTCGGCCACCTCAAGCCCGGTGAAGCTGTAAATGCCTCCTCAAGGCAAACAGTGGTAATCAGTCACAAAAAAAAATTGTGACGAGAATAATTCTATAGTTATGTCTCATGTTTTTAAATTTGAGAAATTGTAAACCAACGGCTATCTGTTACCTGCCACTTCGTCGTGCGGAATCAAAAAAGTCTTAAGTAGACTTAAATTTTAGATTATGTTCTACATCTGTGCCAAATATCAGCGAGATGCAGACAGCCGTTCTCGAGATATTTTCAAACAAACATCCATCCATCCATACGTCTCTAATCTTTTTTTTCCAACAACAAGAGCAGAGCTATAACAAATATTTCGTTATTCAGTTGTCCGATGCATTATTCAGACCAAAAACAACACAATTACGTAATAATGTAAACATGACATGTTATTTTTGGCTAAACTTTATTATGAAATCATCTGTATATTTTCAGTTAGCGAATATAGGTCACGTTCTGTAAAACATCGTCAATCCTGATTCATAATCACTGCCCCAAATAGATAAATACCCACGTGACAAATTGATTAAACCATTAAATTATCAAAGAGTCTTTATACGAATAATGTGATATTTAAATTGACTTTGGATTAAAAATAAAGTTCGTACTTAATAATTACGCTGTAAATTATGATGGACTGACTGACGCTCGCAATTCCGTCCGCGTGAAATTAGAAATACTTTAATTAGTAATCTATGTGTTCTTCCAGACTATGTTCTACACCTATGCAAAATTTCAGCATGGTCCATTCAGTCGTTTTGAAGATAACTTCTAATAAATATCCATCCATCTAAACTTTGGCAATTATAATATTAGTTAGTTAATAATTTCTAAATTCTTCATTACGCGAAGTAGAGAAATGTAGTTTCAATACAATAAAAACTCTAAAAGAAATCTATATATATAAAAGAAAGTCGTGTTAGTTACACTACTTTTAACTCAAGAAAGGCCTCACCGATATGGCTGAAAATTGGTGAGGACGTAGCTTAGAGCCAGGAGACGGACATAGGATACTATTTATTCTTATTTTCGAATTCGGCCTAGAAGAGCTGCTTTTTAAAACACTTACTAATATTATAAATGCCAATGTTTAAATGGACGTGATGTGGATAGATCTCGATTAAATTTGGCATACGTATAGAACATAGTCTGAAAGTACACATAGGCAACGATAATTAAGTTTTTTATATATCCACGCGGACGGAGTCGCGGGCGACTGCTAGTTAAATATATTTAGAATTTTCAAAACTTTTTAAAAAGCTTCTTCCACACTTTGTTAGCTCTCTTCTTTCAATCTTGACTTTCACTCTCATTGTAACTTTACGTTTAGTGTGAAATAAACTTATTTTAGTATTTAGTACAAAATTAATTGCCCCACAAAACATCGAACGGAATAGTAGGAGGGGGGATTTACGCCTTATTGGATGGATTTGATGGGAGAGCTTAGGATTTTGGGCAATTCATTCTAGTGTTATGATTCATAAAGTTGTGTAATTTATTGACTATTCCGAAATGAATTGTTTTTGAGCTTACTTCGTTTTTATTTTCTTTTTAACATTATTTTTAAAGGCACTTTTTATTTTCTTACTTCCGCACATATAAGCTACCTTTTAGTGAAAGTCCTTTTTTTCCAGAGAGGAATGTTTTATGCATACTCCGCAACCCGGGGTGGATGCGGTAGTTATGTGGGATTCTCCTCCATTTCGGAGGCATACCCACTAAACTTCTCTGTTCCTCCAACGCATCGGGACGGCACCACGGGCACGCTTTCGCTCTTGTCCGCGGCCCAACCAGTTAAAGTCCTGTCAAAATTGGTACAGACGTTCCGGAGATTTTCCGAATTTCTAACAGACAGACAGCAACGCAAAAACAGATAGTCCAATTTTAATCAACGTGTAGATCTTAACAAAACTTTTATCTAAATCCAATATGTGGATTTCGCGTCATAGTAACAATTTTCGTCTGTGTTTTTTTTTAAAAAAGAATAAGAGAAAGGTTATTTAGAAATATTTTAACAATAGAAATACATACTAGGGTTTCATTCAGGGACCCACTACATGAACAGTCTTACGCGAATTTAAAAACCTGAAACTAATATTTAAGTGTCAATAGCCTAATGGTTAAGGGTACGGATTTTCGATCACGAAGTCGGGGGTTCGAATCCCGCCATTCGACTATTGTCGTAAACCATATCCTAGCACAAGCTTAGAGCTTATTTGGAACGTTAAAAGAAATATTAGTAAATTTACAAAAAAAATCTGCTCCAAATTTTTCCTTAAAAAAAAATCTAATACTATCGTATTTATACATTTCTTACGAAATGGCAAAACTCCATACGCTATCGTACTACATTTATTTTCGTCACTACTCCGTGGGAGAGATTATACTCGTAAAGTCCAAACCACACTGGCTATCGTTTGAAACCTTTCGCAATTAAGCAAGATCCTACGTTGTACTCGCCAGTCAAAGAGAAGACGTTAAAGTTACTGAGACACGGTTCCATCGTTTTATAGCACCTTTTATTATCTGTGCACAGTCAATTGTTTGTTCTGCTGGTGATTTAGTGTTTCTCGCTTATGTAAATTTTGAATGCAAATGTGTGCTAGCTGTCGCCCGCGACTCCGTCTGCGGGAAATTAAATAAAAACTTAATGAGTAGCCTATGTGTTCTTCTAGTTGTTCTATATCTGTGCTAAATTTCATCAACTTTCGGTAAGCCGTTCCGAATATAAGGTAAACAATCATCCATCTATCCATTTAAACATTCGCATTTATAATATTAGTAAGATGAAAATGAATATTGGTTGGACGTTAAGTTATTGATGAGTTATTTATCTGTTAGTTTAATACAAGAGACGCGTCCGTCACCTGTGAATTTGTTAAGATTTTAACGTGTATAATTTCACTTGCAAATGTAGTGCTTGGTCATAATAAACTTAGTATACCGGGGCTACACGTCACGTGAAATAGCTAATATTTGAGATCGCACGTGAAGAGTAGCCAGAGATTAATAGACAAATTATAGAACACAACGCTAAGAAATTAAAAAAGTTGTCTATGATTGAACGATATTTTTAACGCAGACAATTTAATACTGGTTCTAAAATTGTGTTAGTTTTGGAAGTGATATTAATTTTCGTATGTAAAATTAAACTTCACGTAATTCCAAATCTTATCTTAACTAAAATATGCGTTATAAAGAACGTATTTCAAGGTATTACTTACACATATATGTATTAGGATCAAATTGGAGGACACAACAACAAAGGTAGAGCCCGCGTTAACATCTTCGCACGAATTGGCCCGACTCGCCCGGTGAAATACCACGCCCACACAGAAGACAGACGTGAAGTGGAAGCAATTCCGCCTTTCGTCTGATGAGTTTCCCTTCCCATCCTTTTTCTTATAAGGAAAGGATGGGAAGTGGAAGTGGACTTTCCGGATGAGAGGATGCATGGGAAGGGAAAATATTTTCTTTCTGTGCATTCTCTCCTCCGTCGTGTAAAGGTAGGCAACGCATATGCAATTGCGTATGTCTATGGGCAACGGTCTCTTCGCTATTTCAGCGATTTCAGGTGGCCGCTCGCTCGTTTGCCACCTTATGATATAATAAAAAAAAACACAATTCATAAACATTAGGAAAAATTGTGATGGAAATATTACTCGGGTGAATAAAAAAATGTTCTCAAAATGTTTCTATCGCGTCGTGCAAACAAAATGCCATCCCATGGAGTAAGCAACTTAGAAAAAGGTATCGTCGTAGGAAATCTTTCATTTTAATACGGTAAACACTCTCAAATATTAAATGCATACCTTGGAGAGACGTCCTTTGCGACCGTTTTATCATCCGTCAAAATATATTTTCACATTTTCAAGGATCAGTGGAGGGTTCGCCGATTCTTTGTCAACGGTGTCCGCCTTTTTTCAATCGGTTTTTTTTTGCGTTTTCCATCTCCCCGGTTTTTCCTTTTTCTACGCGATTAATATTCATAAGTAAATTGGTGGGATGAAACGACATGGACGCCTTTCAATGTTCGCTGTTTTGTAAAATATATATATTCTGTACTAGCTGACGCCCGCGACTTCGTCCGCGTGGATATATAAAAAAATCTTAATTAGTGTAGCCCACCCATACATCCATCCACATCACATCCATCTTAACATTCGCATTTATAATATTAGTAAGTTAAATAAAAAGCAACTCTTCAAGGCGAAAAAAAATGAATAAATAGTATCCTATGTCCGTCTCCTGGCTTTAAGCTACCTCCTCACCAATTTTCAGCCATGTCGGTAAAGTCGTTCTTGAGTTATAAATAGTTTAACTGACACGACTTTCTTTATATATATATATATATATATATATAAATAATAAATAATAAAATAACACAACACAACATAATATTTGTTTCTAATAAACCAATAGGATTACTAATTTTAGGTTTAAAAAAAGTCAAAAATACGTGAAATACCATTGTGTAGGTACTAAACAAAAGTTATTAAAACTTTAATATAACTTAAGTTATTTGTAAGTAGTAAATGTTTTTCTATACCAATATTTAAATCTTATTTAAAAAAAATCTAAAAAGTATTTTACTATTCACGCGAAAACAATAAAAAATGACGTCACTGCAAATAAACTGAAATCTCGACGATGACTCACTATTATTAAGTCCTTTGCAATGACGTGTTGCATACGTCATCAACCCTTCCCCGCCCCCGCGCTCTACCCCGAAGCCCTTTACAAGGATGAATCACTTGCCCTCAAGGACACAGACAAGGTCTGTTTCAATTCCGTAGCACGTACATAATTCACGTATCCTAACACACCTGACTCATTTAAATATTCCCTCAGACACCCCTAGATATAGAAACAGGGTGTTCTTAAGTCTAAGATAAGGGATTAAAAAGAAAATGCCATCCCATTGTAGAGACGCCCACTTGTGCGCGACCGAGCAATCATCCGAGACGTTCGCGACGGGGGAAAAAGGTATATTGTAGCGGAAAAAGATAAAAATGTATGCAAAGGAAAAGGTAAAACAAGTTATACAGGGTGTGCTTTTGTGGAGAGTGTAATGGAGATCGCGAATTTTGAAATTGAAGAGCGAATGCATTACGTTATTCCTTTTACTTTTATACTATTGCAAAAATGTTGTATACAGTTTAGTTGTATACTTTGTGTACCAATTAAAATAGATTTTGATTAAGCTAGATTTTTTATTAGTTTTAAAAAATATGCGTTTTTTAGTACAATGAAATATAGAGGTTAGTAGCATCATTCAGATACAAGCAACAATTTTTTTTAATTCGAATAGTCCAGCACTTACGACTGGCCACTTATAACTGGCCAGTTATTACGTAGGCATTTTTTTATTGAATTGCAATAGTATCATCATCATCAGCTCACTATACGTCCCCACCGAGGGGCTCAGAGCCTACCCTAAGTTAAGGGTAATTAGGCCATAGTCAACCACGCTGGCCAAGTGCGGGTTGGTTGACTTCACACATATCTTTTGAATTTCTTCTCAGATATGTGCAGGTTGCATCACGATGTTGTCCTTCACCGTAAGAACGTCGGCTAAATGTACATATGTAAATCGGAAATCGAAAAACATTGGTACATGGCGGGATTCGAACCCAGGACCTGCAGATTGCAAGTCAAGTGCTTGACCACTGAGCCACCGACGCACCAATAGTATAGTTCTAATAAAATAATATATTATACTAAGTGAAGTCAATCCAAACACGCTGCAATTATTTTCCTTCTTTTTTCTTGGTAGCATACTCCAATATGACTTATGACTTGTAATCAACGAAAAATCATAAAACAAAAAGGTTGCGAGCTTCTCGGTTGACTGAAGCTAAGTCTTGAGGTTTGGCGCTCAGGCAAGTCGAGACGTTTCTTATTCATTGCGAAAAAATCCGGAAAACGGATCAAAAATAGTAGAAAAAATCGAGACATCTCCTACTAGCGTCTCAAGCCTCGAACCTTGAAGTCGATGGCCCTCTGTTACACCGTTTACATTTATTTTACGTAAAATTAGGATTGGAATAAAACTATTCATGATAAGAAATAAAAATATTTTTTATAAGTTTAAATGTTAAATATAAATGTATAAAATATTTCTATTTTTTTTTCAAAAAGTAAATAAAGAATTGAACCCATTGATGGTTGACTATTCCTGACAAAGTTATTGTAATCAGAAAGACATACTATTTTCAGTATTTAACCTATACATTCGTGGGTGTAAGATGAGGTCATAACCATCAATTTGTTGCCGAATTACTTCGTGTTACGTATCGGTGTAAATGCGATAGAAGCTTTGTTTCGTTCGCGTCATAGCGTATCATTAACTCGGAGTGGATGCGACATTTTTTGGACTTTTTATCGTTAATTTCTTTTTTATTTACGTTATACCGTCGCCTCCGATGTTTGAGCCGTCAAGAGGCGATGCGTCCCGAGGGTTTGCTATTAATTAGTCGGAGGTGTTTGGTATTCGATGATTTTTTTACCAGATTAAAGAAAAAATATGATTTTTTTAAACAGGAGAATTTGGCAATATTAAAGTCGTCTGGATTTTTTTCTTATGTTTTTTTTAAATGAACATCCTATACATGTAACTTTTACTTAAACATACGCGCAAAATAGACAAATCTGTATAAAGTGGCACAGAATGAAGATTTAAATAATAAAGCATCAATAATAATGATTTCAAACACTAACAACGTTCTAATTAAAAACATTAGTCAATACGAAAGAAATATATAATAAGCTACGTCACTGTAAATATTACAATCTTACTAATATTATAAATGCGTATGTTTGGATAGATGTATGGCTGTTTGTTTGACGATATCTCGAGAACGGCTGAATGAATCTCACTGAAATTTGGCATACATGTAGAACATAGTCTGGAAGAACACTTAAGCTACTAATAAAGTTTTTTTTTAATTCCACGGACAGAGTCACTGGCTACAGCTATTTAATTATAAAGTTATTTTAAAATAATGTAATATTGCGACTCTCATTCTGAGACCGCACGGCTATCGGATTCCTATTGTGCGTTTCTATTCCCATGACGACGCCGTCAGGTGGCCGGAGAAAGGGTTGTAACGCCTTGTTATTGTCTTTTTAACTTTTTATTAACTCTGATCTTTAATTTCACGCATATTCATCAATTATTTCTTTCTATTTGACAACCTTATACATTTTTATAATTGGAACAATTAATTGTAACCCCAGAGTTCTAGTGCACTGACAATAATATCATATAGTTGGGAAATACCCATAATAGTAGGGAAATAGATTTGACGGACGAATAGTACGGGGTATATATTTTTCAGTACGTCCTCTTCTCCGTTGATTAAAGGTAGGCGACGCGTCTAATGCAGATGTCTTTGGGCAGCGTTTCCTTCGCTATTATGGTGAATTCAGGTGGCTGTTTGCCGTTGGCCTTTATAAAAAAAAAGATATAAGTAATTATATATTTTATCACTTAGCGTAACTTGCGCTTACATTTATTACTAATAAATATACCATTTACAACAGACTTGAGAGAGTAGACAGAACTTAAGCTTTTCAAAGTTCACGTCTATCAAACTTCTGTAGGATCCTAGAGTAGGTCTAAGTTAAGAGTTTATTATATACGTTGACATCTTCATAATAATGAAACATCAAAGGAAAAATTCGAATCAAATTACTTACATCACAATGCGAGGTATCATATCGTAATGAGATCGGCAGACGACAAAAATGTTCCCGCACAAAGAAATATAAATATCAGTCTACGCAAATACGGAGATGAAATTGGACGGATAAAAGGATATATTTGAAGGTACGCTTTGAGGCGAGAGGTAATAAAAATATTTCATTTATTTAATTTATGGATAATATTAATATGCTTTGATAAAAGCTTTATTGTGACGTCTTTTCGTATGTTTTAAATTAACGCAAAATAAACTGTCAAGATTTCACGCTAAATACATTTTGTGCCCATATTTATCTTAAACTAATCTTCCTAATAATATAAATACGTATGTTTGGATGGATGAATGGATGTTTGTTATAAGCCCTTCAGAACGGCTGCATGGATCTCACACGTCGGCTAAAATTTTTTTTTATCTCCGCGCGCACGAATTCGCGGGTTACAGCTAGTTCTATCTATATTGGAATACTTCATTGCTTTATTCATTTTAGGTAAATTACAGTGATATTTTTATTGTAAAATTTCATGGAACTTTTTTATACCGAAAGCTTAGTGGAAAACTTTTCATCTAACTTTAATTTTTTCGTAATACTTCCCCTTAAAGAAAATAAAATAAAGATGCCTTTACAAAAAATTGAAAACTTCAGATATAGGTGAGAGACGTCATAACTCCGAGGAAAATAATAAAGATAAAAAGGAATCAGACCTTAAAGATTTCCCCCGCGGATTCGGTGTTTTTTATTTGCGACGCTTCCATCAGATAGGGATCGCCGGATTGTATGAATTTGAATTAAGTATAATTATAACATTACGATAAAGAAAATAAATAAAAAGGAGACCACGAAAATGAATATACAAATATATTTCTAATAGAAAATTGAATAAGTACATCTTACTTCTTACTAATATTATAAATGCGAAAGTTAAGATGGATGGATATTTGTTTGAAGGTATCTCCGGAATGGCAAAACGGATCTCGCTAAAATTTGGCATAGATGTAGAACATAGTTTGGAAGAGAACACATGGACGGAGTCGCTGGCGACAGCTAGTTTTTAAAGATTCTATGAAGTATCAATACTTATATTCAGTTGTAACTTGTTAGTAAAACAAAGCCTCAACAAACGTTCTTATTTATAATAAATTTTATCTTTGCCAAACTCAATAATTGCAAACTCAATAAACATATATCTTATTGCTTAGCTTTTTACTCCCCTTGTGTAAAATATTTAAATGCGTTGACTTCGTAAAATATTACCATAACAAATGCGTCACGCGTAAAAACACTTGCTTATCGGTCGATAAATATTCGAATCGAATATGAAGAATTTGTTTATAAACATCCATACTTATTAATAAAATCAAAATGTCTTTATGTACATAATATCGAGAGAAAAAATCGTAATGTATTTGTGTAGCTGATAAAGGTTTTTTTCCTTCTCTCTGTATGTCTGTCTGGAATGCCGCGTTTGTACCGAGTAATCTCCGCAACAGTTGGACAAATTTTTATAGGATTTAGTCAGGAAGGCAGTTGATGCACGCGGGTCTGTTATAGGCTTAGTTTTTTCAACGCTAACAAAGTCGCGGGTGACTGCTAGTCGTAGTACAAGTTAATGATTCAGATGATTTCATATTAATAAGAAACATCCATCCTTATATCTAAGCATGACAATTTATAATATTAGTAAGATTGATATTTCTGTAGTCTTTTAACACAAAAAGTGCTGGCAATCCACAACCGTGCGGTTTGCGCGAAACTTCCTGCCTCGCACAGCAGCGTTGTGGAATGGTCTGTCCTCGGCGGTATTTCCAAACCGCTACGACTTAGGGTCCTTCAAGAAGCGAGCCTATCACCACCTCAAAGGCCGGCAACGCATCTGCGGTTCCTCTGGTATTGCTGATGTCCATGGGCGTCGTTGAACACCTCGGTGTTCCCACTGCTCGTTTGCCCCCTTCTGTTATAAAAAAAAAAGTAAGGACTATCTTCTGTAGTTTTTCCCTGAGCATAGTCTAGGTAAAGTGATATTATTTCATATTTTTGTATATAAATAAATACATAGGTAAACATATATAATATTTTTCCACACACTGCGTTCGATGATACATAAGGCTGTCACCACACCCCAGTCGAAGCATTATTGTAATCTGCGCAATAAAAACGATATTAAATTTAAGACTTTCGTTTTTTTTTATAACGGAAGATGGAAAACTCCAGTTTCATATCAGTTGTTAAAATAAACGATGGATTTAGACGACACACGGTCACGTGTGCGGCAATGTAAAAACACGAATATGGATTGAACCATTTTTTTACCGATAACTACCGCAATCAGTTATATTGTAAAGGAAGTTTTTTATGATAGCTTTATTAAGAAAACTCTACACTAAGGGACTGCTTAAGTAACTAATAATTCACTCTGAATTAGCATATGGCGTTATAACTTGATAAAACTAGTGTTGACACTCGGCTTGTAATGATAAGTTTGAATTTCAGCGTTAAGTTACAATATACATTTTATGTAATTTATCTTGAATTGATTATTATTAAAATATTTATTATTTATTATTATTAAAAATAGGAAATAAATTCATATTTAAAGTAACACTATTCTCGTAAAACTTATTAAATTAAAACAAAAACAATGTTACATTCGCGTTATTATATTCTCAACGTTCTATTTATTATTAGAAGTTTACGGATGGTATTTTTATGTTTTGTTTTTATTCGCTATAGCTTTTACTGTTCCGACATAAAGTAAAAGAATAAAAGATTTGTTATAAAAATTAAACTCTTAAGAAAACCCCCTTATCAGTCGCTTGCAAAAAAAAACAGGCGAATTATGTTTTTATTATTGTTTTAAAGCTGATCGTATTTTACAGCCGCCATTTTGATTTCGCCGTTCGAATTTTAAAAAGCCCGAAATAAAACGCGCGTAAAAAATGTTTTGGTATTGTTGTTTTTATTATCAGGAGGAAATGAAAAATTTAGACAAAAGGATTAATAAAAAGAAACGATTGTTTTTGAGTATTCACTAATAGTGGGCTTCAGAGACGAAAATCCTCGTTTTAAACATATGCGTTATCTCTGTCTTGTCAACGATGGTTAAAGGGATGGCGATATGTTTTATACAGAGATTTTGGTCTTAGAACCCAACGGTGAAATAAATGCAGTAAATTTTAAGCAAGTCTTTCTTATGTTTTCCTGGTAGATTTCTATACGATCGTGGTACCAACTTTTACTTCTTACTACATAAGTATTAAGAAATATACGGTAAAATGATTTATATTAATTAGGTACTAATCTGCAAAGGTACTGTTCAGTTAATTTTATTCTCAACCACCACCGCATCGAATGAAATATTTATTTGAAAGCTATAAAACTAAATACACGACAAATTTGAAACCTCGTCAAAAGTCATTAGTGTCTTTAACTGTCGATAAAGAAAATTTTAACGAGCTCTGTTGAGCGGTGACAGTGGTCAAGCGTGAAACAGACTTAAATTATTGGTTCTCTATATTAAAAAATACTTCTTACTTAATATTATAAATGTGAAAGTTTACATGGATGGATTTTTGTTTGAAGCAATCTCCAGAACGAATGAACGGATCTTGATGAAATTTGGCATACATATAGAACATTATCTGGAAGAACGCATAGGCTACTAATTTTGTTTTTTTTTAATTTGTGGGACGGAGTCGCGGGCTATCGCTAGTACACAAATACACCCATTTCACTTTTAAAACATGTAATTCATCAAAGACGTTAATTTGCGATTTTTTGCAATACAATATTATAATTTTTTGAATATCATTAAAATTTACCGAAAGTTTGATTCATGTAAGTAATTTTTATGCAATTTTCATAGTATTTTTTTTAATAGTGTGTGTTAACACATTATGTGTCAATAGAAAAGTGGGGATCAAAGTGAGCCTTATATACTTTCCCCCACATTACCTTATGACCATCCGAAAAGAAACAATGATGTCATAAATCGAACCTGTCACATCGGGAACTTGTATAACAGAATTTTATACGTGATTTTATGCTCTCGGCGCGTGCGCACACGTTAATGACGTCACGTCATTTTATGAATAATATGGGTTGTAACAGTTTTACGACAGGACTGAATCGCAGTGATAAAGCGCGCTCGATCCATTAAGCGACGTGTTTAACGCTAATTGGAGTTTTTTTAGTGGCGTTACAAATTATAATTATAACCGTTTTAAGTTATAACTTAAAAGCTTTATTCGATCTTTTTATTTCTTATCAACTACAGGTTCATTTATCTTGATTATTGATGAATCCATCAATTATATTATCGAATAAAAAAGGCGAACGTAATGTCCATAAATTAGTAACTGTGTGTTTCTGAGACCTAAATCTTCGTTTAAAATATATTGTTATCTCTATTTTTTTCAAAGATAACAGAATAACAGAGACGATATGTTTTATACAGAGATTTTGGTGTAAGAAACCCAAGGTAAATGATTTATAATAATAAATCTACAGGCTATCAAATAAAACACAAAGCATATGAATGGATGTAGAGCAAAGTAAATCTAAAATTATAAAAACACTTAAATATGCACTAGATATTAATTTCCATTCGGTTTCACAAAACAAATGAAACACTATAATCCGTAAGCAAATAAAGATGTCTTTATTAGTCGTTGCATTATTACGTATACGACATTAAACTATGAGCATAACATGGATATGTATTCAGATCTATAAAGAGTTTATGAGCAACGCCGGTACATTTACGAGGCACGGGTATCCCGCTTTACTACGGGACAGCGATTAGCCAAAATCCTTATGACGCGATCGTAAATATCCTCTAAAAAATCACTGTTTATAATATAAATATTGTCCCAAAAGGTAGCTTGGTTCAGTGAAATTGCCTTTCAAATTATCTCAAATTATATTAAATACGCCTCCTTGGAGTAGATCATCATCATCATCATCAGCTCAGTATACGTCCCCACCGAAGCCTACCCTAAGTTAAGGGTGATTAGGCCATAGTCAACCACGCTGGCCAAGTGCGGGTTGGTTGACTTCACACATATCTTTGTATTTCTTCTCAGATATGTGCAGGTTGCATCACGATGTTTTCCTTCACCGTAAGAACGTCGGATAAATGTACATATGTAAATCGGAAATGGAAAAACACATTGGTACATGGCGGGATTCGAACCCAGGACCTGCAGATTGCAAGTCAAGTGCTTGACCACTGAGCCACCGACGCTGGAGTAGATGCCCTGAATTAAACAAATAAATCTTAAGAGTCCTTATTGACTTATGATCTCGCTATATCCTACTAGCTGTTGCCCGCGACTCCATCCACACGGAATTAAAGAAAACTTAATTAGTAGCCTATGTGTTCTTCCTGACTATGTTCTACATCTATGCCAAATGTCAGCGAGATTCATGCAGTTCTGGAGATACCTTCTAACAAACATCCATCTTTCCGACCAAACATTCGCATTTATGACATTAGCATGACTGAATTCTCGCTTTCTTGAAGTTTGTTTCTAATCAAATTAACATCAGTATAATCATTCTTGAATCCGAAATGAATCGAAAGCTTTTAAGTCCACTATGACTTAAGCGTTTATAAGTAACACGTTCAAACTGTACATAGATTTATTATCACAATGGTATATACGGTACCCTATCGAAGAGAGAAATATATCGCATGTTTTTTATTGTGACGCGTTTATGAGAGCAGACATTTTTTTTATAGTGATGCGACACACGTCGATATACTGCTCGATATTTTTTATGATCGAGTTTAATTTATTTGTTGAATCGTAAACGTCGACGATGAGTATCGCTCGTTGCCTGTGAGATTATTATTTGTTGCCGGCGCGGTTTTTAACGACCACCATTACATGATTGCTCGCAGATTCCAAGTTTGCTTGTCCACACTAAATATACTCGTATGTCTTTATGTAGACAACGCTGGGGAAGAAAGTAAAAGATGTCTTTTTTATATCATAAGGTGGCAATTGAGCGAATAGCTACCTCAATCGCCGAAATAGCGAAGTGACAGTTGCTCATAGACATACGCAGTTGCATATGCGTTGCCTACATTTTATCGACGGAGGAGAGGATGCACTGAAATAAAATATTTTACCTTCCCATGCATCCTCTCATCCGGAAAGTTCACTTCCACTTCCCATCCTTTCCTTATAAGTAAAAGGGTAGAAAGGGAAAGAGGACTAAATTAGGCCTCCGGGACGATCAGACGAAACGCGGTATTGCTTCTACTTCATGCCTGTTTTCTGTGTGGTCGTGATATTTTACCGGGCGAGCCGGGCCAATTCGTGCGAAGATGTTAAAGCGGGCTCTACCACTGTTAACCAACTCTTACCAATGTTACTAATATTGTAAAGGATGGCTATAGTTTTGTACTGTTTAGCCAAAAGAAGCGCGCGTTAAAGAATTGGAAGTATCATCTCAAATAGCGTTATCAAACAATCTCTTTTTATTTGCTTTAAAATACAAGTTAGTATGAATCCAGAAGTTAACGCCAAAGTCTTATATAGCTTATAACAATAAAAACTTTCAACTTAGCGAAAGACAATTAAAAAAGATACTCAAAGAAATTGGCAGTAGAATTGCGAATACAAAATCAACAATGTACGCATTAGCTTCATAAAACGTTACAATGAAGTCGATTCAATAAAAACAACTGTCGACTTCAAGACTTTTATCTGCGATTCGATATTTTGTTATTGCAACTATGAATTCTTTATCAATCTGTAAATGGGTGATATGTTTTCATTCGGAAGTGAGTTACCAATCAGATTTGGTCGTAAAAGTAACATTTTATAGGCAAAGAGTTTGAATAAAATCTTGTTATATTTTACTGGGGTAAAAGAATAGTAATTGACAGAGGTTCAACAGTGGTAGACGTGAGCAAAAACTTCTGTTGCATGAATGGGTAGGCTTAACCAATGCAATACCACAACCACACAGAAAACAGGCTTCAATTGGAAGTAATCCCGCGTTTCGTCTGATAAGTGTGCATGTCGGAGACCAATTTTACTCATCTATTTAGGAAGTGGATTTGATTTTGTCAGAGGAGGAGGCATAGGATATATTCTCTTTCTATTTGTCCCTTCTTTTGTAGATTAAAGATAGCCAACGTATCTGCAACTGTGGATGTCTACGGGCAGCGGTCGATGCGCAATTTCGGCGATATGATGCTCGTTTATCACAATATAAATAAGAGACATTGTTGCATTAACTTGGTAAAAGATATTTTATTT
Source organism: Papilio xuthus (assembly GCF_000836235.2). Taxonomy (NCBI): domain Eukaryota; kingdom Metazoa; phylum Arthropoda; class Insecta; order Lepidoptera; family Papilionidae; genus Papilio; species Papilio xuthus. The sequence continues at coordinate 5,813,308 of NW_013530935.1, forward strand.
AAGCACGATGGTGTCTTGCTTTCTTTTTCTCTTCATATATTTATAATAAACCTCCACAGATACTGTATTCAAATGTCAGACTAAATCAATTTCTTTTGCGACTAAACATAAAAAGTATTGCGAAATTAAATATAACTCATTTCGAGTCTCCTTTCATAAAACCTCTTTTCTTAGAGCGACACTGTAAATAACCCAACAGATTGTATCCACGGAACTTTAAACAAAATTCAACCTTAAAGCGTACTGCTAAGGTTCTAATTTAAATGATGATGTTTGGGTTTTTTAAAGTAGCAGGATCGGTATCGAGTGAAAATTATCCACCCCAATCCCTTTGAAGCGATTTGTCGTGATCCGAGGAGTCTTTTGTTCCACTTCAAAGGTATTTTTCTGTGCGCATTATTATTACGCTTACACGGTTCGAAAGGATTTTAATATGATTGTTATTTTCGTGTTCGATAATATTTTAAATTATTTTTTGCTTCGAAGAAGATCAAGGAAATAACATCTTACTAATATTATAGATGCGAATGTTTATATGGATTGATGTTTGTTAGAAGATATCTCTAAAACGGCTACTTGGATCTAGCTGTTATTCGACATAGATGAAGATCATAGTCTGGAAGAACACATAGGCTATTAAGCTTTTTTTTTAATATCGCGCCGATGAAGTCACTGCCAACTTACAGAAACTATATTTCGAAGAAATATAATTTGTAGCAATTTTTTCTATCTTAATCTATCCCCCTTCATGTCTATTTCTTCTCTATTTAAACAAATATGATATCGGGAATACGGAATCAAAGATGTTTAATGCATTCTGAAGTATATTTACATGACCATTGCCGAGTTTTCTTTTACCCAATCCTATTTGTTTTGTCAATAAATCTATGGGATAGTTTGACAACTAAACAATCTTTATATTTGTACTTCTCAAACATTTCAAAGCCTTTAACTTCCATTAAACGTCAAAGGAAATTTTATATTTCGTCCACAAAAATATACGACTCAATTTAAATTGTCAATTACAATTGTATTTAAAATTAGATCTTCAATTGTCTTTCGAATTTATATCTTATTACCATCTCTTTTGGTACAAATTGTCTTGATGTGCAATCTAAATAAAAAAAAGTTGCCTTCTTTTTTTATTTACATAAAATGTACGCGAATGTAAATGATTCTATTCGATTGATGCTTTGTCGTAAGATTATCAGGTGAATGTATCTTCCGTCTCATTCCGTCTAATTTAAATTCGTATTTGTTTTCCTTATCTCTTTGATACTGGAAAAAAAAGTAATTCGGTGGCGGTTTATTGTTGAGGGAAAATTACGTTTAAGCAAATTATAAAGCAAGTCTTTAATGTTTGATGGTAAGAGGATCGCGGTATTCTAATTTAGATTATTCCAAACGCACCCCACCTGTGGTTTGATATCCTATTGAATTGGATTCTTCTTGGCTTCTATTGTTTGAACATCTGTCGCTAAAAGTATTTATAGCCATTGGGCTATAATATAAAATCAGTAAACTAAAATAAACAGATCCTAGTGTCTTATAGTAGATTATAACAAAATATGTAAAGAATTATATCTGTTAATTATTATTATTAATTACGCATCTGCGGTTCCTCTGGTATTGGTGATGTCCATGGGCGTCGTTGAACACTTCGGTGTTCCCGCTGCTCGTTTGCCCCCTTCTGTTATAAAAAAAAAAAGAATTATATTGTTAGCTTTAATATTTTTAGTACAGTTTCTATATTTTAACTTGATATTTTTGTATAATTACAATATTACTAATATTATAAATGCAAATGTTTTGTGCCGATGGATGAATAGATGTTTATTTGAAAGTATCTTCAGAAGGACTGAATGGATCACGATGATATTTGCCATACATATAGATCATAATCTGGAAGAACACATAGGCTACTTATTAAGGTTTTTTTTAATTCCGCGTGGACGGAGTCGCGGACGATAGCTAGTTTTTTTATAAAAATAACTATCCAATATTGTATAATAGTATTGTCTTCGAACCAATAGCAATTCGTTTACATCCAGCCTAATAAAAAGTCAATTGAAATTATGACAATAAAACGAATGTCTCACTCACTTGAATTACATCTTTGCTATTACACCATACGATTATTTCTATAAAATCGTTATCGTTACGTCCCCGTTACATTATAAAGGACATGGGGAAAATACATTTAAACACATACACACACAATTAACAACAAGACTGATGCTATTTTCACATCAAAATGACACAATTTTTTTTGGCAAGCGTCAACCCTGACTTATATTGCTCTGACCACAGCGTACCCAACGTTGTTGTCAAACACCTAACCTTCGTTGAGCATGGAGTTAACAAAATAATATATTTTTCCACTAAGCAGATCGCCACGCTTGGCCTCGAATGTTTCTTTACATAGCAGTGATAGTCGCGTCAGTGGAAATCGCACACACGATTCCATACAAGAGAAAAAAAAATCGTGTGTTATAAATATCAAATCAGTGCAGCAAACCCTCCACTAAAGTTTACGAGTGCATTGTTTTATTAATATCTATAAAAAGTGCTTCCCAGAAGTATGCATTCTTATAGCTCCCCGCATTCGCAATCTTTATTGAGTCGCTAAGTTTATTACTGTATGCCAGATTAGATTTGCTATTTCGATACGGAATACTAATAAGAATGTTGTTTAAAATTATAGAATAGTTCAGATATGTGTTTTATAGACATATATTTATTTGTTTATCTTATTCTTAATATAGTACATTTCATATATAAAATAAAAAATATAAAAATAGAGCACCACCGG
>NW_013530935.1:5817648-5856030 GCF_000836235.2 Papilio xuthus
GCCTCGAATGTTTCTTTACATAGCAGTGATAGTCGCGTCAGTGGAAATCGCACACACGACTCCATACAAGACGAAAGCGCGGCCGAAACGCGTCTGCCTGAAAAAAAAATCGTGTGTTATAAATATCAAATCAGTGCAGCAAACCCTCCACTAAAGTTTACGAGTGCATTGTTTTATTAATATCTATAAAAAGTGCTTCCCAGAAGTATGCATTCTTGTAGCTCCCCGCATTCGCAATCTTTATTGAGTCGCTAAGTTTATTACTGTATGCCAGATTAGATTTGCTATTTCGATACGGAATACTAATAAGAATGTTGTTTAAAATTATAGTTCAGATATGTGTTTTATAAACATATATTTATTTGTTTATCTTATTCTTAATATAGTACATTTCATATATAAAATATAAAAATAGAGCACCACCGGCTACGGAATCCCATAACTCAAACAACCAGTGGTCAGGGCAGAGACAGGAACCTTCTCGCCATGCGCGCGGTTTCTAGGGTAACTGCCTTGTGTATCGGGTCCTTAACTGTTTAGCGAGAGCTTTTTGAGATGTTGGTCGGAGCTCTTCGCTATCAGTCCATTCACCGATAAGACTATCGGACTAATTGTATTGATATGTGTTGTCATTAAAGTTATTATTAAATTATTATTATAATATTATATTATTAAATAAATTATTATTATTAACTGCGCGTATAACTATTAAAAAAAAAACAAATTTAACAATGGTAGAGCCCGCTTTAACATCTTCGCACGAATCGGCCCGGCTCGCCCGGTGAAGTACCACGACCACACAGAAGACAGGCATGAAGTGGAAGCAATTCCGCGTTTCGTCTGATGAGTGTGCGTCCCGGAGGCCAAAATTAGTCCTCTTTCCCTTCCCACCCTTTTTCTTATAAGGAAAGGATGGGAAGTGGAAGTGGACTTTCCGGATGAGGGGATGCACGGAAAGGGAAAATATTTTCTTTCTGTGCATCCTCTCCTCCGTCGATTAAATGTAGGCAACGCATATGCAATTGCGTATGTCTATGGGCAACGGTCACTTCGCTATTTCAGCGATTTCAGGTGACCGCTCGCTCGTTTGCCACCTTATGATATAAAAAAAGAAAAAAAAAATAGATACATTATTAGGTTGGTGCATGATTATTAGGTTTCAGAATTATGCATTTATTTGTTTTTTAATTCTTTGACAGTAATTTTAAAATTCGAATGTTTAGATGGTTGAAGGTTAGAACGGCTTAATGGATCTCGATGAAATTAGGTGTTAATATGAAACATAGTCTGATAGAACACATAGGCTACTAATTAAGATTTTTTTTTTTAATTCCGCGCAGATGGAGTCGCGGTTGTCATTTTGTGATTATTTGTTCATTAATCTCATGAATTAAACTAATGTTAAGAATATTCAAAATGATGTAATTGAAACAAAAGAAATTATCGAAGTATTTATATATATATTTTTTAATTTCAGACTGATTCATCATCACTAGAAGAACCTTATCAGACTGAGAAATCATCATCAGAATCAATCTTCTCGTCGATAATCCCGGACAAGTTATCTGGATCTATATGCACAGCGGTCATCTTTATGCTGGGATGGAAACTTCTAGCAAATAAACGATGAATCCACATCGTACAACGAACAACGAAGATATAATAACTAAATGTGATAAGAATAAGTTAATATTATTCTGTTAATCACTTTATAATAACAGTTTTCTAAACAGTTATTTGTAATAATAACTCTTTAGCCGCTTTAATCGTTAATAAACGAACGTTTTGTACATTTATATGTATAGCCGAAATATATTAATCTAAATCGCTTGTTGCACTTAACGCTCTCAATTTAAATTAAATTTACAAAATATAATCCAAAGATGTTTTTTTTTTTAATTTTCGGAATAATGTTGATTAAAAAAATAATGATTGATTAAAATTTGATGATTAAAAAATATCATCAAAATCCAGCCAGTAGCATTTCATTATTAATTAAAAAGAAAAAAGTCAATTTATATTCAATGAATTATTTGTAAATAGTGACAATTAATGAAAAATTTACTTTTTAATTTAATTCATCCATGAGAGAAATTGGAATAATGTAAATACACATATTTAATCGTACTTTATAAAGTTTAATATATGATTTATGAGTTTTTTTGTTTTGCTGCTAATAAAATAAATATGTTTTTATAAAAAATGTAAGTCAAACAAAATAAAATTATCAAATTATATAAAATAAATTAATAAGGAATGTATTATTTCAATAATTGTAGAACAAAATGCGTAACTATATTCTGCTTTTGGTGTCTGTAGCATTCGTAGCGTTAAATTTGGCTCGTTCACGTACCGACACGTATTACCGGTCCAAAGGTCTGACATCGACTGATGTCCCCTCTCTCTCCCGCATGTACTTATGGCGTGTACGCTCGAGACAAACAACACTACGTTTATGCATACACTACAGTGTTGAATACGTAGAAAATCATTTTGGTAAATTTTAATGCACATTTTCTATAAAGTATTAAATAAATCTGTAACCAATTTTTGATAATTATACAAATATTTTCAAATATTTTAATGGAAAATATAAAAATGGAAAATTATGCGTCTAGTAATTCTAATTTAATAATTTTTATATTAAAAAATAATTTTACCAGACAATATAAGACTTATGCATACTGTGTGATCAACATATTCATGTCCTGTTTACATTTCATACAGATTTTTGTCAATCAATACCATGTTTTATTGCTAATCCAAGAGATTTTGTAAACTTATACAATTTTCCTAAGCGTATAACAAACAGAATTCATTCCATGATATTGTAAATTATTCATTTTTAAATACACAATGCTTTAGTGTAATTCTTATAGCGACATTAAATGATGGGAGAGTTTAGTATTAAAAGTAAAAGTAGGGTATAGATCCTGTTAAAATGTTTATTGTATTTCAAAAACAGGTAATGCAGTATGTACGAGCCTATACATTTTTACATTCCTAAGTACGGACCAGCCGCGGATTTGTAAGGAAAGAGAATATTTCTTTTTTTGATATCAAAAACTCGTCTTCATTTGTTCCAAAGAGAGCAGCCTAAAATTATCATCGATTGATCTCATTATATTATTTTTGTATTAAAAAGCTTTTATACTAGTAATAAATAAATTAGTTTATTATTTAAGTTACGTGCCAAGCCGTTCGAGAATTATATCTGAGGTCTATTTTATTAAAACTATATATAAATGTAAATAATTTAATTTAAGAAAACGGTAGTCCGTCTTTTTGTAATACAGCATATTTAAAAATACGTCCTTTTTATACATCCCATCAAATAATTAAAAAAAAAACATTGTGTTTAAATTACAGATTATTAAATTTTAAAGGAAAATATCAGGAAAGAGAATTCTGACTGGGCTAGTTACCGTTTGTTTGTAAGATTATTTTTAAGTTGTAATTTTACTAAGTAATTTAAAAAATATATATTAAATATATAACATAGTTCTTTGCTAGCTGATTACTCATTAATTTAAGTTGTTAAGAGGCTTCAAATTTAAGTATTTTTATAAATGTGTGGTTACGCGGAGATATCAATCAGTTCCGTTTCTAGAAAGGAAATTAAAATATTAATATTTTAATAGAGAAATTTGATTTTTTTTTACTTGCAAATTAGACAAAAGATAATAGTTGTTCGGTTATTTTAATTCTAGTACTGACTTACTTGATTTAAAGTCCTATGTCCCCGTAGTGGAGGAGAGGGCGTCTACAGTGCGCCGCCAGTTCGCTCTATCTTGGGCTCTGTGTTTGGTCTCGGGCCTTGTCAGCCCGATGGCCGTCATGTCGGCAGCTACTGAGCGCCGCCAAGTTTGTTTAGGACTATGAATTCTAGTACAGATCTTATTAATTAAATTAATTAAATATTTGAAACTAAAATTGGATTTATGTATAGTTTATAGTAACAGATACACGGTTAAGTAATTTTTTAAAGTTTTTTTGTGTCGGGGAACAATTTGTATCGGGAACAATTTATTTTATTTTTTAGCTGTATTATAGTTTTATTCAGTTTTTGTGCTTAGTTAAGGTACAACAAATTACGGAAGTATGTGTTCAAATGTGATATATATTTATTTAGGATGATAAAATAGATTGTGAAAAAGAAGTTTTCCTAATGATCTCTAGAAAACTCTTATTTGCCGTTTATTGTCATGTTCGTTATGATGTACTAGTGAATAAAACACATTTGAAATATCATTGTCATATTTCATTAAAATAGTAATGAAAAGTTTAATGAAATCATTAAAATGTTGAAAACATGCTGTTATAATAACTAAGCATTTAGATGTGGTGTTTTAATGTGTCATATTCACTAGAGCTCAGAACAAAACAATTAAATTAAAACGATGCATAATAAGAGTTTTGTACATAAATTTTAATTGGTATGCTTATAGCTCTTTATAAGGAATTGTAGAGAAAATTTCTAAATTTCCATTAATAATGCTTCACGTCACTTATGTGAATATAGAAAATGAAAGGCAATGTAATAAAAAAATATTTTTAATATGAAATTAATTACTTTTGTCTATAAGTTTTCAGGTCAAAAGATTATAATTTATATTTAAGAAGTATTGTGGATACAATCATTGGTAATACAATGACAAAAATTATCATTAAATTTTAATGAATTTAATGATAATTTTAATAAATAAATAATTATATTATATGTTTGATTTCGAATTTTAAAAATGCGTTTATTTTTTTCTTGTCTTACATTTTCTGTACGCATAGTTGTTCTTGCTTACTGCAGTACTAAGTGTCTATAACTTGTACCTAACTATTGAATTCTAAGCAATAATAATAATATTTACTCTTAGTTTTAAGGTCTCACTACCAAGTCTTTCTTAATAATTTTATTGTCTTTGAAAATTTTCTATCATTAATTTAGGTTAATTAAATTTTGTGTAAAAATTAATTTCTTTTTAACGGTGATATTAATTATGTAAATATTTTTCTAATAGTTCTTTATAATTTATCACAGATTAGAAGACGAGAAGTTTATAAAATTATTGCAAGAAAATAAAATCTGACTAACCTTTTTCTTCTTAATGCGAATTATTTTTTAATATAAATTTAAATACGAACTTCAGTTGTTTTAAAACTAAATTTGATGAAATAAAATTGTGTTTTTACAGCCGATATCTCAATTCGAAAAGTATTATCAACACCCCTCTTACCACCCCCTCTCGACCCCTCATCCCCCTCAGTCTTTTATATAAAAGAGGTAACACATGTATTGTTTCGGCGATGAAAACTCACAGTAATAAATTTGTATTTATATATAATTCATATCACTGTATATTCTTTTTAAATTGTGTGATTAATTTTAGCTTAATATCAATGGCCTGTATATTTTAGATAATATTAATATAGTTTTTTAATTAGTTCTAATTTTAAAATTAGTTTATTTTTAATTTTCGTGTCATACCAATTGACTTTAGATTAAGTTTGTATTCTTATATCAGAACAACTGCCATCATTATATCTGTTTTTACTATTTTATATTCTTTATTTGAAAATAATATAATTTTGTAATTAAATTTTAATGAGTTTTATTTGATTTTTTTCAATCCAAATTTGAATTTCAAAAATAATAGAAGAGGGGCAATGTTCTCAACGATATGGATGGATGGATGTTTGTTAGATGTTATCTCCAGAACGGCAGAACATATCTCGTTTAAATTTGGCATACATATAGAACATAACCTGAAAGAATACATAGGCTACTAATGTTTTTTAATTCCGCACGGCCGGCAGCTGGTTATGACATATACAAGAGAGTAAAGAACCATTACAAAACCATATTCAAACAATATCTATTCCTATTGATAGAGGGCGCTAGTGAGTTATCACAAATCTTGTTGGTCTATAATACAGAATTTTATATTTATTGATTCAAACTAGTAAAATACACAAAATGAAGAAATTATTAAAATAAATCTTACTAATATTATAGCGAAAGTTTAGATGGATGGATGTTTGTTTGAAGGTATCTGCAGAACAGCGCAACGGATGAAATTTAGTACAGATGTAGAACATAGAAGAACACATAGGCTACTCATTAAGTCTTCTGTTAATTCCGCATGGATGTAGTCGCGGTCGTCAACTGCTATTTTCATAAAGACAAAAAAAAAACAAAAAAAGCTAAAACAATGGTAATTTGTTACAAATAAGTTTAGTCTGACATGGTAAAATAAAATACGTTTTATCATTCAAACTTCACAAAGCACACTTCATAAGTAATTCTAGTTTCACTTTTAAATAATATTTTCCTTCGCGAACGAGAACTTTACCAATTTCTCGTCCTAACGACGTTAAATCTGTCCATCAAAACTTTCACATGTACTGGAAACTTATACGAAACTATAACTTCGAAGTTTAAGTTACCAATGCACATGTTGTAAAAGTATCATCCGTCTAAGTTAGATCACTTCAAACTGGAAACTACAGTTCACCACTCACATTAGAAAAGAAGTGAGTAACTTAACTTAACTTAAAATTTTAAGTTTTAAGTAACCACTTTAACGCTTCCTTATAAGAAGTGTACATGAAAATAATCAAAGCAATGAGCTCACGCTTTGATAAATTGCAATCATGATATTCAATACAACACTAAACAAATTCATTTTATTTGTGTACTAGCTGTTTAAAAAGAAACTTGATGAGTAGCTTAAGTGTTATCCGACATTCTTACGGTGAAGGATGCAACCTTCACGAAGAATTTTTTTTTTATGTCAAAAAGTGGCAAACGAGCGAGCGGCCACCTGAAATCACTGAAATAGCGAAGTGACCGTTGCCCATAGACATACGCAATTGGATATGCGTTGCCTACCTTTAATCGACGGAGGAGAGGATGCACAGAAAGAAAATATCTTCCCTTTCTATGCATCCTCTCATCCGGAAAGTCCACTTTCACTTCCCATCGTTGCCTTACAAAGAAAAGGATGGGAAGGGAAAGATGGTTAATTCAAAATGTGTGAAGTCAACCAATCCGCACTGACCCAGCTGATTAACTATAGCATAGTCACCCCTAATTTGGGTTGGCTCCGAGCCCCTCAGTGGGTTATAGTGAGCTGATGATGTGTTCTTCCAGACTATGTTCTACATCTATGGCGAATTTAGGGAGACCTGTTCAGCCGTTCTGTTGATACCTCCTGTTAGGTAGAAAATCCGACACTGTGCCGGTGTATCGGCGCAACGCTTGCCTTATAAAATATCAATGTTTATGTCCCCTCACTAATAATTCTGACACTTGACTTTGTAAAGAAAGCGCGCTATTCGCGCCAAAGCATTCTAACTAATATTGCCTAAAACTACTAACAAACATCCATCCATCTAAACATTCGCATTTATAATATTAGTAAGATAAGTCCAATGCATAACTAATTTTTCTATTTATTAAACACCCTATACAATGCTAATTACCAGTGACTATACATCAATCAATCATGATTATTGGCAACCATCAAAACCGACTTTTGCATCACCCCAACGATTCACTTCTGCATACGTAATATTAAAATGTCACAGCACGCACTATTAGTTTTCGTATCGTGTAAAAAAAAAAACAACAAAATAACCAAGTCATTTGAAATTCAAATATGAGAAACGAACTATGATTTATTTGCATATAGACAAGGTGCAAATCATCAATCAGATATTATTTCGATATTGTTCGATATACTATATGGCGATTAAAATGTAACCGAAGGGTTCTTTCCATCATTTTCACAAATGTCAACAATCTTACTAATATTATAAATATGGAAGTTTAGATGGATGGATGTTTGTTTAAAGGAACATAGTCTTGAAGAACACATATGTTACTTTTTTTATTTCGTGCGGACGGAGTTGGGGGAGATAGCTAGTTTTACATATATTACAAAAAGTAGACAAACTGTGTCTATATTTGTGTTTCTATAACTAGCTGTGCCCCGCGACTTTGTCCGCGCGAAATAAAATGAATATTAGTAGTCTATGTGCTCTACAAGACTACATATATGCCGAATTTCGCCATATCGTTACCGTTCTAGATTTACCCTCTACTAAATATCCATCCAACTCCATCCATGTATACATCCAAATATTCGCATTTATAATATTATTAAGATAAGATGTAGGAACTTAAAAAAGTATAGAAAGTGATGCTTAACGATTTTTGACTTAACATGAGGTGGGACTATGTTATAATACGAGAATCCGAGCCTTTATAAGCGCATTGAGGCATCTCTGACGCGTTATAACAAAACAAATGCTAAAAGGTATCAATTATATCCCCAAAATCAACCTAAAAATGAAAAAAAAACCTCGGTTCTTTATAGACGAATTTCAGCGACAATAACGAAAAAAAAACGCCTATAAAATACAAATCCTCTTTTCATACCCACCTTGCGTATGTCTATAAAAGTTAAAAAAAAAATAGAAAAATTCGTGCATCATAAAAACCACAATGCCACGTTTTATTTGGGCGGGTTTCAGCGGGCGACTGTATGCAAAATTGGTACGAAATTGAAAAACAAATTTGTTACATATTGCTTTTTTGATTCGGTGTACACGGTACGGATCGAGTTTGTGAGTTATTCTGTAGCAAACAAAGATTTATAAAAAAAGAAAAAAGGGAATTCTGTGGGTATCATTGTGTTTCTCGATACGTATGTACATTTATCCGACGTTCTTACTGTGAAGGAAGATATCGTATGCAACCTGCAAATATCAGAAAGTTAAAGATATGTGTGAAGTCAACTCGCACTGGGCTACCGTGGTTTACTCTAGCCTAGTCACCCCTAAGCTTCCAGTGAAGTGAGCTGATGATGATGAATCTTATCTATCGCCATTTTTATTTTCTATTGATTAAATTAATGTTAAACTAAGTCGAGAGCGTCGGTGGCTCAGGGGTTAAAGCACTTGACTTGTAATCTGCGGGTCTTGGGTTCGAATCCCGCCATGTATTTTTCGATTTACATATGTACATACATTTACCCGACGTTCTTACGGTGAAGGAAAACATCGTGATGCAACCTGCACTTATCGGTAAAGAAATTCGAAGATATTTGTGAAGTCAACCCGCACTGGGCCAGCTTGGTTGACTACGGCCTTATCACTCCTAACTTAAGGTAGGAGCGAGCCCCTCGGTGGTGACGTATAGTAAGCTGATGATGATGAATCTTTTCTATCCATTCGCCATTTTTATTATCTATCCATTAAATCAATCTTTAACCAAGTCATGATAATTTTCTTTTATTTTTTTTTCTCGATAAAATATAGAGTTGCAGAATAGTCCATCATGTTAACAGAAAGGGGTTGCGATCACATCGCCTCGTGTTACTTCATTAAAGCAGTATTATTGTGGAGCTGCGTGTTATAACATGCTTTATAAATATTTCTTTCTCTTATTTTATGACCATATTATGTTATGGACGAGGTGTTTACATACAAATATATTTTGAAATTCAGTACCTTTTTACTGTCGCATAATATGACCATAAAATATTCTTTAATATTGTATTTTAGCAGGAATTTTGATATGTGACTGAAAAATCTATGACTAAAACTCCACGGCATTGACTATAATTAAAAGTAGTCAAAAGTAACAGATTCGACAATAGGAAAATATTTACAGAGGCTGCGTACAGATGTGTGGAAGACGTTTGAATATTGATGTTTGGTTACGCGTTGATATATTCTTGCACTGTTTATCTATGTATTTTATTTTATTTTATATTTTTTTTATTTATCATTGTTATGTGTTATTTACGTTATTATAAAATATGTTATCGTGTAAACTGTTATGTAAAGTATGTATAGTGTCAAATTGGTTGTATACTGTAAGGATGCTATGCAGTTTTTAAATAAATAAATAAAAATATTTCTAGAGAACTTTATGTTGGCTTCTCGTGGAATGGACTTATCGTTTCCGAGACCAAAATCCCCGTTTAAAATATGTTATCTCTGTTTAGTTAATGACAAATGACAGGGATGACGATGTTTATGCATTTATTATGGTTTCAGAAACCCACGGTTATTCCTTTATACTTCTTAGAGCTTTTAGGCAACTACTGTTCACCTCAACCGTCCATTACTTAACATAACTCGTGTCTTGTAACTCAATTATTATATCGCACTATTAGACGGTTCAAATTAATTTGGTCGATCGTTATCTTCACGTATGCTACTAGTGTAATTTGAGCTATTGTCTAACGTATTATCTAACACTAATTCCATCCATCGGCCGTCATCGCACGAAATAGCCGGAATCAATCATGACATGCTCGCACATTCGCTTCTAATATCACTTAAACACGCTGCCCACCCTCAAATGGGAAACCTTAATAATGTTCACGTATTGTCATAGAGTATTCAACGAGTAGTAAACAGTTTAATACCTACAATGACCTTGATAATAATTTAGAAACACAATGTGATAAAAAGGTTAGTGTTATTGTTGTGGGCCTAGGACAAATATTTGTGATAATCGGCATCGTATCGTCATCGGTCGTAAAGTCGACTTAAAGTCTCGTAACAATTTTGACTCAATTGAGAATTGGCGATGCGCACATTCGTGCTAAACCCTCTATTTTTCGATTAACTTACTTATAAATAATGTTAAAATAGTCGTAATATCGTTTACTAATTACAAAAGTAAAGTATCATTTTAACCCATAGTAACCTATTAGTTTAATTTTAAGCTTAATAGGTAATTTCGATTCGATCATTAAATTAATAGTATGTTTTTACATAGCCTGCTTAGTCTATGAGATGTAAAATCATCCCTTGATTGTAGGCGCAATGGGCGCTGGACATTCAATATCGATGCAAATGTCTCGGTCTGGCCGCACGAGGGCGCTACCGCTTTCATAATTGTTATGCTTCATATAGACATATTCCGACATTCATATTAAAAATGAATAAACATTAACTCTGTTATACCTTTATTGCTAAATTACGCATATTTTTCTCCTTCCCTTGCAACCTTTTACCCTTTACTTGGTCCATCTTAACATTTAAACTAGTAGTTTAATGAAAAATAAAAAGCCAACTTCATAAAAAAACGTTCGCAAACAAAAAAAAATCGTAAACAAAAAGCACTAAAAAGTAACAAAATAATGTCAAACACCCCCAAAAGTAAGAAATTTCTCTTCTTGCTTGAAATATGTCTATTTACTACTTTACAATTATTGTTATTTCGGAGTCGGCGTCGGTCTGATGTCTTAGACCTATTTTCGTTTAAGATAGTATATTGACACAGACCGACTCCAAAATAACTATGATTCCTTCTATTTTAGAAGTTTGCTAAAAAGTTGAACACCAGTGCCATTAGCATAACACAGGTAAAAAACACTTATTCATATTCCCACAGAAAATGACTACAGATAATAAAAAAACCTATTAAACTTTGACACGTGTCGAAAAATTAGCCCTCTTTTGTTGTAAACATATTCTGGCAACGATCAATGCACCTTCATGCACTGCTCAGCGAATCCGGTGTGAACCGGATTACTCCTGTTTGAACCGGATTTGAGGTTACGAATATTAATTTCCGTGGTATTATGTAGTTATTAATTTATAATAGGATTTAATATCTTGGTCTTTGTTGTCCAATTTTATCCTTGGAAAGTGGGATTTTTTTTTTAATTAGCAATCATTTTTTGTTTAAAAGCAACAAAAGCACCTTCCCCCGTTCGGTGCTCAAACTAAGCCTAAATTAGGGGTGACTAGGTTTTATTCAATGACCCTGGCCCATTACAAATGTGTGCAGATAGAATCATAATATTTAATCTTAAGAACGTCGAAATGTTCCTATTAACGGCCGCTTTCACTACTCGCGTTGTATATTTCTTTAAACTTTATGCCGATGTTTGTACGTTTTTTTTTTAATTATATTGAAGAAAAACAATGTGTTGTCTTGAATAAATCTATAAAATGAATTATCATCAAATCGTTAGTAAGTATTTAATAATTTATTCCGAACGAACGCTTCTGTAACGAACGCCTAGCAGTCACGTGACCGCCACGTGGTGATCCGCCATTTGTAAAAACTTGACCAACATTATGAGACCTCTATTCTGATAACTACAGACCACTTATTGTAGGCGTTCGTTAATTGGTCATATTAACGGCTATTATTTCGATCATTTGATTGCTGAATTCGTTGAACAAAAATTACGTACACCATTTTAAATTAATTTGAAACCTTGGTGCTATTTAAATAAGGTTTAAATTTATTAACACTTCCTGTGGCATCTTTTTTTCATGATTTTGTATATTCGGTTTAGAATATACAATAGAATCAGAATCACAAACTGTTTGGGTGGTTACGAAGCAATGATTACCAGTAATTTATGTCGCATTGTTTGCATTCATTCGTACATATTTTGTTTATTTAAAGGGTGTTGGATAAAAACTGAATTGACTAAGCTCACAGCGGCGTATCTGTAACTTTAGAATTTAATAAAATAATCCAGAAATATGCATTCAATAATAGAGCGTCGGTAGCTCAGGGGCTAAGCACTTGACTTGCAATCTGCAGGTCCTGGGTTCGAATCCCACCACGTAACAATTTTTTCGATTTCCGATTTACATTTACGACGTTCTTACGGTAAAGGAAAACATTGTGATGCAACCTGCACATATCTGAAAAGAAATTCAAAGATATGTGTAAAGTCAACCAACCCGCACTTGGCCAACGTGGTTTACTATGGTCTAATCACCCTTTGGGTAGGCTCCGAGCCCCTCGGTGGGGACGTACAGTGAGCTGATGATGATGCAATCGATACGGTCCTAATACTAAGTTCATATAGATTAGTATATTAACTAATATGTACTTACTTTTTGTGGAAAACTAAAAACTGTCTGAATATTGCTTTTTTGTCTTTGTTTATTCGAGTAAGTTCGATCGTATCAAAGCTTGTAAGACTCGGCATTATATTGTGTACTGGTAAATTTCTATCAAATATCAATTGCTCCCTCTGTAGTAATTCCTATGCCCGCAAAAATCATAATCAGCGTAACAGCGACCAGACGTGTTAAAATGAAATAAAAAATCCCACCACAAGATGGGGTTTGACACGACCAGTTAACGTTGATCTCTGTGAATCGCTCGTTAACTCTTCATTTGTAAAGGATCCACAAGCGTAATGGGTCTCGATATATTTGTTGTGAAAGTATTAATGGTTTTGGAGCGAACGAGACGCGCGAAATTTAATCTTGCGCGCAAAAAGTATTGAATAGAACGGGACAAAAAGAATGTGATAAATGGATCGCCTCGGTCATCATGCTCTCCTGGTACTTACACTTCTAGTTCTAGATTGTTGTTTTCAAACACAAGTTTTAACTTATTAGTAAGACATTATTAAAACGTAAAATAAAAAACAAAAGATAATCGAGAAAATAAAAGCAGACAGAAACGATATTTCCATTTTCAAATAAATCAATCCGACTGTCTTACAATTTAAAAAAAAAACACTAACAAAGTTAAATATGCAATCGTTATTGTAAATGCAATCTCTTTGTTATAAATTGTATAGTACACTAGCTCTCACCCGCGACTCTGTCTGCATGGAATTAAACAAAAACATAATTAGTAGCCTACGTGTTCTTCCATACTCTGTTCTACATCTATAACAAATTTCTAACTTAAAAATGAATCGTCTTTACGTAGTATCATGGTTATAACACCCCAAAGCATTTTTCATTAGTATTTAACCATCCAATACAAAATCTCTTTCCCAAAGGGTAACTAACCCTAAACAGCGATTTCCTTAACAAAACCATAAGGCGGGGAGTAATCCATCACGAGTCCATCGCCGTGCATTATACTATAATTACGTACACCAATACTTTAAGTTTCGATTTCCTATCAGTAATATACCAAGCGAATTTAACCCTTAAACAGCACACTTACAGGATACATTTGCTTAAATATTTTACCAGTGTATTCGAACTTGATGGTTTGTTGTACAACAAACAAGGGTTACCAAACGCTTCACCACAATTTCAGTTCCTAAGACACGTGTCCTTTGTTTGGTAGAAGTTTAGGGAACAAATTATATATCTTTACACGTGTTCTCTGCATTTATTTCGTTGTTTATTCATCATTGCTTCATAATGTTTATAAATTCTACTGTTTTGTTTACTTTGTTAATGTTGTTTTTATATCAAAGAAATAGTAATCATAAGTAATAAAGGTAGCATTCTTAGGACAACAAAAGTAACAAAAAGCCAACATCACGCGGTGTTCCCAGGCGGTCACCCATCCAAGTACTGACCGCGCCCGACGTTGCTTAACTTCGGTGATCGGACGAGAACCGGTGTATTCAACGTGGTATGGACGTTGGCGGTAGCTACGCATTATTTAAGGTATTTAAAGTAAGTATATTAACTTACATTTTTAATGTACCAAAAATAAGCATGAACGTTACTAAAATAATAAATAGTATCGAAATTCTACTCAAACAAAATGTTTAAGAGCTCACACTTCAACAGTGGTAGAACCCGCTTTTACATCTTGGCATGAATTGTCCCGGCTCGCCCGGTGAAATACCACGACCACACAGAAGACAGGCGTCAAGTGGAAGCAATTCCGCGTTTCGTCTGATGAGTGTGCGTCCCAGAGGCCTAATTTAGTCCTCTTTCCCTTCCCACCCTTTTTCTTAGGAGGTAAGAATGGGAAGTGGAAGTGGACTTTCCGGATGAGAGGATGCATGGGAAGGGAAAATACTTTCTTTCCGTGCATCCTCTCCTCCGTCGGTTAAAGGTAGGCAACGCATATGCAATTGCGTATGTCTATGGGCAACGGTCACTTCGCTATTTCGACGATTTCAGGTAGCCGCTCGCTCCTTTGCCACTTTATGATATAAAAAAAGTAACTAAATGCGGTGTTAAAAATATTAAAAGAAAAATTACTTTCTCTCTTTTCTTTCGATTCATATCTATCAAAAATAAAACAATAAAGTGTCTGAACTTCAGACATCGCGAAGCAGGCTCTGACCTCTTAGACACTATTATGCTCGAATCAAGTACCAAACAATAAGTGTAGCAAAAAAAAATCGTCAGAATAGAGACGAAATAAAAAATGAAATTTCAAGCATCCTTGCCCGTTCCTAAGTATTTAAAATACGGTTTTGCTTAAAAAGTGAATCCAGACGTAAAAGTTATAAAAGTCCAAAAAGATAAGGCGACATCACAAATGACGTTTTCAGACGAGAGCATGAATTACAATGTATCGTTTGTAGCTTTGTCGAAAACGGTACCACTTCAAAGGCTATCACAGGCCACAAAGAGAATCTCTTTGTTGAAAAACATATACGAAAATGTACTTCGTATTTATTTGTGCACTTTATAAGTGAACTTAGGTCCACTAATGTATATTAAATATTCGAAATTAATCACTTAATTTAAACATTACTTATTGTTCTTTTTCAGATTATTTCTAATTATTCGGTATAAACAATTATTTTTTTCTTTATAAAATTGTCATATAATAGAATAAAATATGTTAGAATAGCATAGCGTAAGAAAAATAACCCAAGGAATAATTTCAGTCTTTTGTTTGGGTTATAGTCATAGTTAACCCATAAGAAATTAATAAAGAAATTACTTTCATTTCATTCTAAAAAGTACACTAAATATTGAAGGTTTTAATCTGAGTGGCGCTGACGCCTTCACATCATAGTTAGCGGAAAACTTATTAACATGCTGTATAAATTATATTAAACCTTGAAGCTATATAGTTAAGGTTTATATTTCATGCATAAATTTTTGCTGTTAGCAATAGGATGTTGCAAAAGTATTAGGGGTATTAAATTAATATCTGTCAGCTTAAGGCGGTTATTATGAATCATTCGACACTCAAAGTGTGCGATATTAGTGAGAAACGCTTTGTGGGATTATGCTCTCAGTTTTTCTGTGATCTCTACTTATGTTCAGCATTTTGTTAATAATGAACTACCAACATTTTATACAGGATGTTCTGAAAGTCTATCCATGAGAAATTCTAAGAAATTTTGTAATTAATATGTTTTCTTTTAAATAAATTACACTTTGATACCAGGAGTAAGGGAGAAAAATTAAAAAGATGTAATCAAGGACCATTATTTATTGCACGTTGGACCATGGATGGCTCGTTATTTGCACAAAGTAAGTAATTCACCGTATTTTGTTATCACAATCTGGAACATTCTATTTAATTGACACCAAGAATTAGATTTAGAATTTACAAATCAAGTCAATTTTGACCGCAAGAATTTAAAGTACTTGAATGTTTAAATATCATCATCGTCTTCTTCTAGAACTTTCCATAGATAACGGTTGTTGGTCTCGATGCTTCGTATATCTTCGGTGGTGACGTCATCACGTGCTAACTTCATTATTGACTCGAAGTCATCATTATTGACTGACGCTACTGACAGTAAGGTTGTATCAGTGATGTTAATCGAGTCTCCTGCGTCTCCCCTTTCGTGTTGAGCTCTTGCGTCAAACCTGTTAGTTGCTCGATTCTGGAAAGTAACAGTAGGCACTAGCACTTTTTCATGCCTCCTATATAGAACAAATGATATCTTACGGTGATGGAAAACATCATGATGCAATCTGCACATATCTGAGAAGAAATTCAAAGGTATGTGTAAAGTCAACCCGCACTGGGTCATCGTGGTTGACTATAGCCTAGTCACCCCTAACATAGTCTTAGAGCCGAGTGAGCTGATGATGATATAACCATTTAAACTTTTGTTCACATTATAGATTATTACCAGGTGGCAGATGCAAAATAGAAAAGGTGTGATTGAATAGTAAAAAAAAAATGTCCTTTTTCCTGTATATCTTCCTTTATCCATTACGGGTATGAGATGCCGGTTACATCACATCTGGTTGGTGTTGATTATGTGGTTTCACTCTTAAATCATTGGGAGTACTTACATCTATAATAGCCATGTGTAATATTGGAACTTCCAGCTTTAATGGTTTCACGTAGTCTGGCTCCTTATTCTTATTCTCTTCAGCTTCTACCTATTTAAAAATTAAAAACTGATGTATCCAAAAAAACTTTTACTGTATTAATTTACCTAATCAATCCTTCATTGTCATTAATAGTTTATCGTTCATAAGAGATGGATAGATTGCGTGAAAGGTGAGATGATTAAGAAGGGGTGACGACTGAGATCACGGCAGATACATTGATTTGGATTAAGGAAAACCGGTGCGCCCTACGTAAGTGGGACAAGGGCAGGGAAATAAAGACACTTCATAATTATCAGGTTATGCTACTAATATTTCCATTAAATAATCATCTTACTCTTTTCTGTCGCCACTTTTCCAGATATGTGTTGGTGGACTGTAATCCACGCCGGCTCTCCTGGAGTAGTCTATCTATACGATCGTTTTTGTTTGGATAACTCCAATTATTAAGTACCTGAAATAATCAGGAAATTAATCAAAATAAACTATGCCCGGAGTTCAGCTAGAATGCATTAAAAGAGAACAGAGAACTCGTCGTTTTAAGGCTGGTTGTCTCACCAAGTTAATGGCAACGAATCTGCTTTTTGAGGATGCTACTAATCTTGAAGAACCAATATGTCCAAACGGCCTGATTAGTAGATGTATGCAAATAAAGATATAAACAAAATATCACTTACTGCTGTCATAACAGCTAAAAAGAGAACTTCAGAACATAGAAGAGGTAGATTCATTAATCGTGCACCTTCCAATAATAAGACCTTCGTCTCTTCTTTCACTGATTTAGGCAATGCTTGAAGATTTTCGGATAATTTTTTAATCAGTTTAAGCGAGACATTGCCAAGAACACAGTCTATTACGAAAAGACATGAAACCAATGCGAATAGAAATAAAACTCTTCTTACTTTGTACATGACTGAAATTTAGTAAAGATATTATACTTGTTATAAATTTTTCACATTGATTTCAAACAACTGTGACTGTGAATTTAACGTCTAAAATGTCAACATGTTTATTCAACGGTGTCAAATTTCAAATGAAAATTGTCTAATTTCGACATTTTTCGATTAACCAAAGCGTCAGATTGCGTCAGATAAACGATCATTGTATCGATAATGCTTTTGACAACCTATATTCTTAGGTTTTGTTCCTAAAATACAAAATAAATAAAATAATTTGAAAAAAATATTTTATTAGACGTTTCTACGACGAGTCCAATAAAAAATTTATTTATCAATTTTATTTCATCAAACATACTTGATAAAACCTTAGAAAGGGCAGATTACAGATTAACTAAATAGTAATCTTGTAACCATAGTTACGATAACATAGCTGAATTGTTGTTCTTAGCAATAATGTCAATTTTATTTTGTCAAACAATTTGCAGAATAGTGTCTTTAATTTTATTTGAATCCTTTCTGTGAATAGCTGAGCTGAAAATGGTAAGATTTCCACTGGATATTGTTTAGAACTCTTTAATTCATTTAAATATTATAATTTCGACCATTTACGCAAACTGCAAGGACGAAAAAAATTAGAGATAAGATCATAATATAATAATATATCTAAAAATGTATTACGTTTTCGTTTTAACTTTTAACGTTATAAAAATAAATTCTACGCTTATATACCAAACTTTTGTAATCAGAATACCTTCCCACTTATAATAAAATTTATTAAAAATTATTTCAGCCACCCAAAGGAAAAGGCGCAGGAAAAAGGGCTCCTGGTATGTTGTGTAACATATAGATTAGCTTCTACGAATAATATTTTCTAACTATACTACTTTTTCTCCTTTTCAGCCATCGTCATAGATGGAGTGGACACATCTGAGATGACAAGAGAAAAGCTGGAGCAGTTCACTCTCCGAGTCAAAGAAGAATTAGACAAAGAGAGGGAGGAAAGAAATTACTTTCAATTGGAGAGAGATAAAATACGAACCTTTTGGGAAATTACCCGACAACAATTAGAAGAAGCTAAAGCTGAACTGAGAAATAGAGAAAGAGCTACAGAAGAAGCGAAAGAGGAGAATGAAGCGCTTTTAGAAACTGAAAAGCAGAAAATAAAACATTTAAAATATGAACAACAAGCCGCTGCAGCCGCTTTGAGAGCTGAAAATTTAGTCGCATTGAAGGCAGCAAAAGAAGAACATGCAGAACAAGAGCTGGAACTGCTGAATGACAAACGAATGCTCAGACAAGAAATAAGAGAGAAAGCTCTTGCCGCTCAAGACGAATTGAGAAGAGCGAAATTGGTTCATGCCGAAGAATTATCTAAAGCCCGAGATGATTTTCAAGAGAAAGCTCGCCAGATAGAAGATAAGGCTGAAAAGAAGCTACATGAGACCAAAGTAGAGCTTACTGTGAAACATAGAATGGAAATAGCAGAAGTGGAGGAGAGAAAGAATAAACAGCTGTCAGATTTGATCGCCCATCATGATCGCGCTTTTACTGATCTCAAAAGTTATTACAACGACATCACGCTTAATAACTTAGGTAACTTATTATCTAATCAAATGAGTTGAAAATCTTCAAAGTACTAAGTATCAAATAACGTTATTTATTCCTCAGGTCTTATTAGTAGCATCAAGCAACAAATGGAAGAAATGCAAAAAGTTAAAGAACGTGCGGAGAAGGTCGCTAAGGATGCAGTTGCTGAAGCGAAGAACCTGCGGGAACCTCTTGAAGCAGCGATTATTGATAACAAAGAGTTAAAGCGTCAGATGTCTAATTATGACAGAGATAAGGCTGCGTTGGCTGTAAGTAGAAAATTTAAAGCTACAATTTTAAAGTAAAAAAATTTAAATGCGAACGTAAAGATATTATTTCCAATAGACTTAAAGGCAGTTAATAAAGTAAAAGACAAACCAAAAAGGAAAGTTCAAAAAAAGAGCTTATATTTTAATTTAATTAATATCTAAATCTTACAATTTTCAGGCAAAAACGAAACAACTCGCATCACTCGAAAAGCAGTTCGAAGTATTGAAATGGGAATACGAAGTGCTTCAAGTGAGATTTGACAGGATAGAAAAGGAACGCAACGAATTGAAGTCGCGATTCTCTCGGGCTGTGCTCGAGGTGCAACAGAAGGTTTCCCTTAAAACATCCCTGTTAGAAGCCAAGTTGAAAAGCTTAGAAGCCAGGGACCTGGGACCGAAGGAGATACACGTGAGTAAATTATAATTTTAATAGTTTTGTAATTTATCAAAATAATAACAATAGACTTCGTTTTTCTTTTATTGGACTAAATACATTCCTTGCATTTTTTGTGTAGGATCTGTTGAAATTGAAAGACACTCAAATAGAAGATCTACACTATGAAGCAGCGCGACTCCGGAAAGCTCATGACGATCTCCTCGCTACGTACGAAGCTAAGCTTACAAAGCTCGGTATACCGCCTGAAGAATTGGGATTCAAGTAAGCTCAATAAATAATCATTACTAAACATTTACAAGTATTATTATATTTGTATTCAGATAATTAACGAAGCTTGTACTTAGCTTTCATACTTAAAATTGAGCTTTGTATAATTTTATTAAAGCGCCATCTATTTGTGATAAGCAAACTTAATACAATTTCCACGAATATAGTATTGTAATAGCGACATCTTACAGATCTTTGAATTACTGGATTGAGTGCCATTCTATCTGAGCTCACGAAATGTACACATCAGCGTATTTTAATTTTAATAAATTGCAAAGTAATAATTTCCCATGTAAACAAAACATTTGTTAAATCATGTTATTACTTCTCTCCGGTAGATGGCGCTTATTTGATATTATACATGGTACAATGTTTTTCCATTAATTCTTTAAATTTATTATAAATCTGCTTCTAACATTTGTTAATTTCAGACCTTTGAGGGCAGTGACAGTGGCAGGGCTCTCTCCAGTCGTTGGAATGGGACCTGCGGGTTTAGTCACCAACGACAATGTGTAGATAACAAATGTATTCGAAAAAATCGCAAAATCGTATTTTTTCTTTTTAAATAATATTCATAATCATACCTACAGATGAAATTAAATAGTATATTATAGGTACAGGATTTGTAACCCATATGTGTTTAGAAACTTTTAGTAAGGAAGAACTAAATGTAACTCCATCATTTATTTGTGGCCAGCATTTTCAGTATTTGGCATAAAAATAGTTTTTTTTTTTCATTTAAAAAATTTTCTTTTTTAAGCAATTTTTTTCTGCAGGGCTGTATTCTGTGTATATAAAATTCCCTGATTTTTTTTTCCTGCACTTTTCTAATACATTAAAAAGTTATAGTTTTAAAGTTTTTACTTAAAATTTATGGTAGAAAATAAATAAAACAATATTTCGAAGCCAATAAGTGTATTTTATTACTACTAATTTTCTCATTTATATATTTATATACAAAACTATGATAAGGCAACAGTTTCAAATTAATAAAAATGCTTTTATCATTTTTATAATGACAATATATCGCATTGTATCATTTGGTGAGAATTTTGCTCTAATTTTCTCAGTTTTCTTGACTTTTGTGACATAAGAGAGTAATAAGTAAAACATGAAGAATTTTAAGAAAATGCAAGTAAAAAAAATTATATGTTGACCTGAACTTACGAGTGAGTCAAAATGTAAAAGCAAGCTTAAAATTGCAATATTTACGATGGGTTTCTGAGACCTAAATGAGCGCAATATATTTTAAACGTAAAAGATATTGGTGTGATGTTCCATTCGTGAAGCACTTTTATAATATAATATTGTTATCTCTTTCCTCCATTATAATAAGAGAGAGAGAGACGAAAACAATATTACTCACGTGTTCAGTGGAAAGTCACAGTTACAGTTAAAATTATCGTAACATTTTCAGTTATTTCTCCTACAAAAAAGAAAATAGACTAAAAATAAACTAAGTTACATACATACATATAAACACAAATAATAATTTTATAGAAAATACATGTGTGTGTTACATTTACATGATTAATTTAATGAATCATTAAAAGGAAAATCATTGCATTTTAATTATAAGCAAGGATGAGTTTGAAGACGGGTTCGCGGACGAGAGCGAAAGCGTGCCCGTGGTCACGTCCCGATGCTTTGGAGAAACAGAGAGGTTTAGTGGGTATGCCTCCGATATGGAGGAGAATCCCACATAACTACCGCGTCCCCCCCGGGGCGCGGAGTATGCATAAAGCATTCCTCTCTGGTAAAAAAAGGATGAGTTTGAAACTATGAATAAAGTGTAGTTATTTTGAAAATGCAAAACATTATATATGGCAGTGGAACATGCAATATTACATACATTTTGTGAACGATTAATTTTACCTTAAAAAACATAAGTATAGTAAATTTATTTTTATATAGTTTAGATTCCCATTAAAATGGAAATAATTGAACGTAATTGAACATTAAAAAATTGTATCAAGTCATTCGTTTCCACTGTCGAAATACTTGTAAAAAAATCTCTTACATTCTGTTTAAAAATGTAAGACATTAATATGTTTTTACAAGGCATATTCGACCTTGTAAATCCAAGGTTATATTTTTTTTAATTGAATTTTTTTACAATTATTAATTAAATACGCAGTAAATTAATAGTAGAATAATAAATACATTCGTGATAAAGATTTAGTAAAATTTATACACAACCGAATTTACTAAAGGTAAATAAAATATTTTGTTTGTTTTTCTGAAAATAGCGCTTAAAATTAATTTGACTTAAAGTTACAGTGATATTAAAAGATTGCTTTTCATTTTCTTACTAAAAAACATTTTTATCTACAAACTAGATTGCGGTCTTTATCCAGAAATATAATAAAGCTAAGTTTCCACTGGTGAAACATCCATACAAATTCGTTTTCTCGTTATAATTAAGGACAATGAGACGATTAGTTTTGTACGAATGCTTCGACAGTGAAAGCCTTTGTTAATGTTTTCATATGAATACATCGTTATATTAAAAAACAAGTCCATTGAAATAATTAGATGGAACATAAAAATAAATCTAATTATTTTTTAATCAATAATTTATAAATTGAATATTTATTACAAAAAAATTAAATAAACAGTGCAAGAAAAAAAACTAAAGTAATTTAAAATATATGGAAAGATCTTTGTTACCTATTGTATAATCGTTCCAGTGTTACATGTTTCCTAAATAAATATATAGGATGTCCGGAAAAGACGTGTACAATGGAGTATCACAGATTCGCGACCTCTAGTGTTCAAATTACGCAACTTTGGATAGAGTTGAGTCGGATTAAATCGACCAAGGAACCTGTATTACTTCTTTGTACACGCCTTTCATGGACATCCTGTATATATTATGTAATTATTATATATTTTCTTAAATGGTAATTTATTTTATAGAGCATTAATTCTAAACATGTGCGTGGGTATTTGCGTTTTCTAGCTAATTCTTATTTTCACAGTCTAAGCATTTTTTTTTAAATTTAATTTCGCCTATTTTTCATTTATATATTAATATTTTAATTGCATTTAACATTTATATAGCTTTTATACATCTCACTATAATGAATAGATTTATAATATATTATGGAAAATCATTTTAAAAATTATTTTACATATTATTAAGCAAAGAGATCACATATTTCACGTACACGGGATTTAAATACAAGCAAAGCAAAAAGCTTCTGTTATTTTTTTTTATTATAAAAATTATTTAATAATTCATTTCCTTATCAGTTTTAATAATAAAATTTATCAAATTAAATAAAAAAAGATTTATATATACTTGGATAATTGGATATCTATTTTTAATCGATAAATATAATTCTGCCTTGTATAGACTCAAATGCAATATTCACAAGCCTTTTTTATTATAATAATAAAGGAATTTATTAATTAAAATAGTAATACAACCATATATTATATATTCCTTTAAGCGTTTGTGAAGTATTTAAAAAAAAATATCTTAATAAATCCATATTAAAAGAAAATCATTTTATAATGTAATTTAAATAGAATTGTATACACAAATAGAATAATCAATAGTTTACAAATAATGTTACAGAATATACAAAGTAATAGAAAGGAAATAACGCTAAATGTAACATTTGAAAATACTACTATACAATTTAGGGAACGTACCCATACTACGTGACCCGTTTAGAGGGGGGAGCGGAATCTTTACAATACTAAGGTCAGTTACAGGAGCGGGTTTGACGAAGTAACAGCCCGAGCTATGGCTCCTGAGGGAGCCCTCGAGTCTTGTTAGGTTCAGGCTAAGCGCCATCTGCGCTAGGCCACCTCAAGCCCAGTGAAGCTATGCTTCTTGAAGGCAGACTACTCAGAAAATTTAAAAAAAAATAACGGGATCGAGAGTGTGGCTCAGGTTTTTGTCTCGTAGTCGTTAGTTGTTCTTTTTCATAATACATAATTCACTAGTAATTTAAGTATGCATGCAGTCTTATGCTATAAAGAAGAGTATGAGCCAAATTATTTTGTTTTTCAATTTTTGCCTGTGAAATGATTAAAAATTATAATTATGAGTTACTACGTAAAAACAAAAGGGGGAAGGGGGTCGTGGCATACTACGAGTTGTCACCAAGGGGAAGGAGGGGTCGAAAATACTAAAAAAAATAGGTCACGCAGTGTGGGTATGTTCCCTTATTACATCAGAACATTTAAAATTTGTATTAAATAATGTTAAAATCGTTATCAAATAGTGTAAAATGCAACATATTTTTAAATATTTTAATTCAGTAATTTACATTAAAAAGTTTTAAATAATATTTACCTAATAGTGCAAAATGTAACATTAAGAAATAATAAAAATATTTATAGTTTTACAAATAACAATAAATGTAACATTTAGAAATAACAAGAGAATTAGTCGATAGCAAATAACGTCAAATGTAACATTCAGAAATTGATTGAAATGGAAATACAATTTATATTTGTGTGAGCAGTTAGTGTTGTCGGTTCGGATTACTATGGACATAGTATGTGTATCGATGAATTTTTAAAAAGTTAGGCATGGGACGGAAAAATCGATACTGGCTACATATGGCTGGGACGATAAAATTTTCTAACGTTTCCAATTCAGGCTTAAATTAATCGTTCAGCCTTGCGGATTAGGGAACATCCTTTACAATGGGCGGGTTGTAGCCTCTTATGCCTAAATTTTGAGTAATTTTTAATTTTTATTTATAATTATAATCGACATTGGATTTGTGAAATTAGTTTAATAGGACGTGGTTTTGTAAAATCTATTTTTAAGATGCAACAAAATAAATTAGAAGTTTCGCTTCAGTGTCCATAAATTATATTTATTTTAAATTAAATTTTAATTTATCTATTAATATTTTAAAATTAAAAATAAATCATTAAATTATTAATTCTAAATATAATTTATTGATTCAATGAACACTTATAATAATTAAATGGTTATTTTTTGCACGCGTGCATTACATCGAGAGTATTTTTCAGCGTGATATATGGTTTATTTAATTTATCTATGGGAATTAAAAATCTTGTCTCTTATAATATTAATGGTATAAATTATTTTTCGTGACATTCTCTATAACAAATACATCTGAAATCGACTTAATATTGAGCAATAAATTTATAAATAAAAACATTTTTTGAAACATCCTTTAAACATTTGAGAGACGCCTTCTTTCGCGAAATATTTGCCGTGATTATGTACTTATAAATATGTACATTAAAATGAAATTATTTTATTTTAATAAGGCATTTCTATTAAATAATTATAACGACTTTATAATACGTCGAATAGATTTGAAAATTTAATAAAATTATTGTTTAGAAAATATGTGTTTTAATAATTATTGTAAAAAATGGTATATTATTTTTTAAATAATATTTATATTCGGATCTTAAATATTAATGAATATTACAATAATATTTCGAAATAGAAAATACATCACGAAAAATTTTGCAAAATACTTTTTTTTTTCACAACGCGTTATAAAAAATCTTTCTCGCACTTTTCCACTCGAAGTGATTGAACTTTCTACTTCTAGCATTTCATGATTTAAGCAGCATTTAAGCTTTGTGACCACATATCGAGTTATTGCCCTACATCTTTACAGTTCATGTTAGCTCGTGGTGCACTTTATATAACCTGCCGATACCAAAGCCGCATCTTCAGGAGCCCTGTCATCTGCAACGAGAAGAAATATTGTTAATCAAATATTGCTATTATAAAATTTTAAATGTTTTTTTTTCTTAAAGCTACAAGTTGATACGTTTCTATGACTTCCAGTTACATAAAAACTTAAAAAAACTTTTTAAAAATTACATAACTTTAAATAGTTTATACTATGAAAGTGATAGTTACAATAGTAACAACTTCCTCACCACAAAAAACAAACCTAAATATCTGTTAGTTTTCACTAAAAACATGTTGCAAAAAGTATTAAAATGTGCCATAAATTAATATTAAAAGTCTCACAAGGAAATTCATTTATGTGTGTTAAAGCGATATTACCAAAGCAAGCAAATTCCTAATCCAAAGCTTAAATGTAAAGAGGTAAAATGTTTTAAATTTAAAATATTAAAATGTGCATTAGTGTTAAGACTTTTATACGCTTTGTGATTGTGGACGTAAGCGTAAAGGACATAAAGGTAGAGACGACTCTATCGTGTTGTAACGTATCATATAAAAAGCATATCGTTTTTATAATATTAGTTAAAAGACTAAATACTAGAGTGTTGTAACAGCGCCATCTATCGGAGTGCCTAAACATGTGATATCGATTAAAGTTTAACCCTTAAGTTAGAGGGGATATTTTCACCACCTTGATTTTTCTTTTTTTATCACTGAAATTCGCACTGTGTATAGTACTTTGTTTCAGTGATTTTTATAAAAATAAAATTAGATTTTTGTTCTACTATTTTTCTAATAAATAAAAACTTTATTTTTGTAACAAATATAAAAACTTGATGTTTGCAAAGTTTTTTATTTGAAATACTATTAAAAATAAATTATTGTATATAATTACAGAGAGAATTAATAGAATTGGTCGGGCGCGTGAAAAGAGCATACAATTGAGAAAATATATTTTCCATCGTAGAAATATATATATATATTTATATGTACATATGTTTTTACTTCTATTATATACCCATAACCATTATCAATCTTATTTTTCCACTGTCCACTCCTTATGACCGTTAAGGGGTCAAATTAAGAAATGGATGATTCTATTTTGTTACACAACTACAATTTCCTAGGGTTCAATATGAAATTTTGCACGTTCAATCTTGTTCAAATTCATTCTTGTTCAAGTTCAAATCATATTTTGTTCGATCTTAAAATTCTCTGTAAGAATGAAACAATGAAGTTTTTGAAGGAAATTCTAACTAAAAGTGGTATTTAAGTTGTGTAAACCTGCTCCTAAATATTTAAACTGATATGCTTTCAATTTGAATAATACAATACGAAACAGTAGTAGTCCACCTTTATATTGCAAAGCACAAAGCCTTCACACGTACCTCTACCGCGCGGTACATTTCATTAGGCGTTCACGAAAGACGACTTGGTCCTGTCGAGAAATTCAGATGTAATTTTGTAAAAATTGTTTTATAAAATAACTAAGTTAAAAGTATAATTATGTCTAGAAAACATTTGTATCTTTCATTTATTTTTAAGTATTGTTTAATTTTTAGTGTCAGTTTAAACTAATGTTTTATTCAATTTGTATAACAAAGCCCGGAATTATGGATCATAACTCATAACATGTCCATTTTCTTTTATTCTTTGATATTCTTTGTTTGTCTCGCCATTCCTTGTAAAATGGATTTAATTTTTTATTTATCTAACCCACGAAAAGATTTGTGTTATTTACTTCATAGGAGCGTCGGTGGCTCAGGGGTCAAGCACAACATATACCAATGTATTTTTTGATTTCTGATTTACATATGTACATTTATCCGACGTTCTGACGGTGAAGGAAATTCAAAGATATGTGTGAAGTCAACCAAACCGCAATTGGCCAGCGTGGTAGACTATGGCCTAATCACCCTTAACTTAGGGTAGGCTCCGAGCCCCTCGGTAGGGACGTATAGTGAGCTGATGATGATACGTATGTCATATACAACTCTATTGGTAAGTTCTATTAGTTCAACTAATCTAGAATATTTACTATATGATAAATATGAATAATAACAGTACCTATTTTAAGTGACAAGAAACATCATTTACATTAACTGCACCCTTCACGATAACACGAACTAAGACAAATTGCGTTTTCACTGCCAATCAATCTTCGACGCCATTCCCCTTTTATCATTTATTCAAACATTTGCTTACATTCACCAATTGTATTTTTACTACTTTTTTATAGCTCTTTTATATTATTATTTATTTAATTGTATCGTCTTTGTGATATTTAGTTGCTTCTAATTTTTGGCGCAGTCACCATGAAGCTATCTAGGTTCATTAACCTAGTTTGATTATGTTACTGCTTCTACTATATCTCTACATCTATCTAATATTCAGTATGAAGTAAACTCAGTGAAATGACGATAATGTACATTTGAACTGAATATTGAATGCAGTCTGTACAAAATGTATCACGAATATTGTTAAGTATCCGAGATTATCGCAACAATAACTCTATATTAATTAAATCGGAATGAAAGTGGAAACTTACCCAGACAGTGAAGCAGAATTAGAGATTGGAGGGCTGTTGGACTCGAAACCTTCCTTCGGCTTTTCATTGGCCAGCTGCATCTTAAGCTGGTGGCCGAAGCAAGCCAAGTCTTCTCTAAACGTGTCGGAGCCGGGAGTCGTCGGCTTCCCGTCGTCTCCCGTCGCCATACCCTCAGCATCACTTTGCAAGGGAGCTTGCTCCGATTCCTCCTCAGTATTGTAGATTTTAAAATACGCAAATGTCAAGTATATCACAGAAATTATAAAGGATGGTATCGGTATGGCCATAGCATACACAAGGTTTAGTGTATTCTGCCACATGTCTAGATCCGTTATTACGAGACCGGGATCCACGCGGCTGTAGTAACAAGTATAGTTGGTGCCCAAAGGTCTATACTTGCCGTAGAATATGGTACAGTTCAGGATTGGCGGGTATCCACAACCCTTCACGTTGGGAAAGAGCCTCGCTCCAGTGAAGTACCATTCGGAGTCGTTGCCTTGCAGACCCGTAGGTATCGCATCGGGCAGTTCTTGGTCTTCCATTTCTGGAATAGTATCGATAGGTGCTTCGTAATTATTTTCGTAGTCGTAATCCCTTCTTAAGGACCTCTCCGCTCTGATCAGATTCTCAAATTCTGTGGACGTTACGTTTGGATATTCTCCTAGTTTGTAGTTGACGCGTATCTGTGTACACTCGTAGAGGTCCTTGGTGCAACCTTCCCTGCAAGAAGCCCACGTGCAGTTACTGGCTCCAACTAAATGTTTAACTTGGGCGGTGACGCATAACGCTCCCACGGGATCGAATTGCATGAAAATTGTTGTGAATGCTGGCTCGATAACGAACGGCACTAAGAAGAGAAACGCGAAGAGACTGAATGTAGCGAGCAGAACGAACGATGCTGTCGTGTAGAACAAGACTTTCTCGAGAAATGTGGGGGGAATCGGTAGCTTTTCTTCCTCGGCCATGTTGGCGTGGGGGCGCTAGAAGCGACCATATCGCTTGTTTCAGCTTGGCCGTATCATTTCATGTGAATATGTTCCCTTCTTCTAACTCTCGATTATTGTTTCGTTTTGGATTTAGATTTTCTTCGCGTCTACTTATTTACATTTTTGTCTGTGGCATTCAGGTCGTTTCGGGAGGACACAGCTGGACAGGCTGCAAAGAAAAATATCGATTTAGTATTTAATGCGTAATGGTGGTCGGTGATCGTTTATCATTCACGCGTATCCACAGGGAACATAAATCTCTCTCGGTTAAGGGAAATAACGAGCCTATTTTATGTGTAGAGGCGACAAGCCTTACATTTATAGCTTCTACAAATTGAATGGTGTAGAAAGTTTAACGATGATCTTTTGATAATTGCTATATAAGATATCGTTACTGTAGTCAATTTCACTTATTACCTTTTTAAATTAAGCGTTGTTTATTGAACTCTTCAAGTTTCTTATATTAGGAAGAAAATCCGACACTATTCCCTATATCGGCGCAACACTAGCCTTATTAAAATATTGTTTATGTCCCCTCACTAATGAATCTGACACTGGTCTTGGTAATAAAAGCGCGCCATTCGTGCCAAAGGGTTCTAACTAATAATGTCTTAAATTTATAATTCAACATTCCGAGAACCCAAAATTTATCATTTACATGGCAGAAACAAAACACACATCATTTTCATGTTATGAGTTATTTCCTGCTTTGTTTTGATCTGCCGGGACAATTAGGAAACCGCTCATCACTACTAGAGTAGATGAATTAGGACATTTACAGTCACCAAATGTTTACTACTTGAGGCCTTGTGTGAATTGCTTTAGCATGTTATATTTTAGTTAATTTTGAATCTATAAAACACAATTTCTTTTAATGAGCCTGAGACATTTTAGGGACTAATTCTCCAGCGATCACCTACTATTGATTTTTTTCAAATATAAGATAGTTTGTTAAAATAATGAAATATATGAAAATAAAGTTAAGCCATCGCTATCACAGTCTTTAGAACTGAAAAAGAGAGAAGCGTAAATGTTGGGATTGCCAAAAACTTTTTTAATTTCCGCAGTCTTACTTACGTTCTCATAATTGGCCTTTTTTAGATGTCATTTCATGAACTTTTATACTTTATAAGGTGTGGGAGCTTTCATGTATGTTAAAACTGGACTATTCTTTAAACACATTGGCTGATAGCTTATATTATTCCAACCGATTGACCCAGATCGCGATTCGGATGACATTAAAATACTGTCGCAACATTTTCTTGGAAAGAATTCAACTTAGTAAAATAATGCAAATGACTTGCCCTATTCAACTTGACTGATATGTCACTGGCCATCAGATCCGAAGCCATATGCAGTATTATAAAGATTAAAATCAGGGTATCTACAACAAGGTCGACTTGCATAACAGAGGAACTACGGTGCTAATTCTAGCCACAATCGATATTGAGCCTGAATTCCTGGCCAGACTGTCTGGCGACGATACCTATCATATAGTCGAGAAGCTCTTTGAAGCGACTAGTAAATCTGGCCCAGTGATAGAAAAGCTATTAATGCGGTTTATTTATAAAATACGGAAAACGAGACACAAGGAAATGTAATAATGACAAAAATCATCTTACTAGTATTATAAATGCGAATGCTTGGATTTTTGTTAGAAGGTATCTGCAGAACGTCTGATGTAGAACATAGTATGGAAGAACACAAAGGTTTCTAATATTTTTTTTAATACCGTGTGGACGGAGTCGGCGACAGCCAGTGATTTGGACAAACAGCTTATCTTGGTATCCCGTTTCTTACGAATGTTATAATAGTAAAACAACAAAAGTTGAAAGTTGAAAACAAAAAAAAATACGTTACAAATCAATATATATATATTGATTTGTAACGGTGTGATTTTTTTACTTTAGAGAATAGACAGATAAAATAAATAATAGACTAAAGAGAGCAGGATAGAATAATTACCCTTCCCTTTTATAATATGTAATTTATTGTGGAAATTTGTTTAAATTTTATTTAATAGTACACAACAAACTGACAACTCTTTGACATTTGTAACGTGAAAAGTCGAAGGTATTAATGCTTGAAATATTCTCAAAGTGTCGAAGTATAAGCTTAAAAGGTAAATAAAAAGCTCGGCTCAACTTTGTATTCGGGCGGTTGTCGATGTTTTTGTCGTATCGCCTTCAATCGCATTGTTTGAAAGCTTTTTATAGCCAAATTATTATAGCAATTTTTGTGTAAATGCTTCGTTTATTTTTATCTATAGATAAATAGTTTTAAATAGAATTGATCAATTTTAATATATACCCTAATATAATTTCGTTGTAATTTCTGCGGTGACTTTGAATTTTAGCGATAAATAGTTGTAAGAATATTTAAAGAATTCTTTAATATAGTATATTTTAACTATTTCCCTGAGTTTCTATAACCGAAATTTTTATACCAAAACTAGCTGTCGCCCGCGACTCCGTCCGCGCGCAATT
Organism: Papilio xuthus; assembly: GCF_000836235.2. Taxonomy (NCBI): domain Eukaryota; kingdom Metazoa; phylum Arthropoda; class Insecta; order Lepidoptera; family Papilionidae; genus Papilio; species Papilio xuthus. The sequence continues at coordinate 5,849,736 of NW_013530935.1, forward strand.
AAAAGAACAATTAGTAGCCAATGTGTTCTTCCAAACTATACTATATGATGTATGCAAAATGTTATCGAGATCCGTTCAGCCGTTCTGGAGATATCTTCAAACATCCATCCATCTAAACATTTGCATTTATAATATTAGTAATACTATAAAATATAAATCACACGAGTAAAGAAAAATACGAATTGTAAAAGGCTTTAGAATACGGATTGACGGACAGATGTTTTGAGTAAATATTATTGTGTGCAAAAAGCAAATAAATGTTCAGATTAACGTAACAAAGGCAGAGTTATCAAACGACATTCTATTATACGTTTTACTAAAATATTTTTTCTTTTACTTTTAATTCAATGATTTTTTTACTATTTTCCACTTATATAATCCCTGATTAAATTTGATTTTTCTCTTATGTAATTATGAATTAACATTTATCATACTTAGCTGTCTTAATAACTAGCCTATGTATGTATTCTTCCAGACTATGTTCTACATCTATGCTAAATTTCAGCGAGATCCATGCAGCCGTTCCAGAGATACATTCAAACAAACACCCATCTCTACATTCACATTTATATTATTAGTAAGATATAGATTAATAAACACTACTGGAAATTTTAACATTTATTTTTTATTTTATTATCTGTTGTATTTGGGCTATTGGTGAGAGCGAGGATTATACGAAATAGAAATATGTTATTGCTGCTTATACTTTTAACTTGAACGTTTTCATAAAAGTGTTCTAAAGTTCGTCTCAACTGTATCTATAGAGCCTATCGATGACCACTCAGGCAAAGTGGTCGCTAGAGCTCTCAAACTGGTCGTTGATTTATTATAACTAAGTGGACTTGAAAGTAATGGCCATACCGATTAACTTATAGATATTTTGAAGTTTCACAAACAGCTTAGTAAAATAGTTAATTCTTAAGGCAAATTAAGACATATATATCATCAGCTCACTATACGTCACCATCGAGGGGCTCGGAGCCTACCCTAAGTTAAGGTTGACTAGGCCATAGTCAACCACGCTGGCCAAGTGCGACTTGCTTGACTTCACATTTATCTTTGCATTTCTTCTCAGATATGTGCAGGTTGCATCACGATGTTTTCCTTCACCGTAAGAACGTCGTACACATGTAAATCGGATATCGAAAAACACATCGGCACATGGCGGGATTCGAACCCAGGACCTGCAGATTGCAAGTCAAGTGCTTGACCACTGAGCCACCGACGCTCCTAAATTAAGACATGGCAAGCTAATATTATAGCATACTAGCTGTCGCCCGCGACTCCGTCCGCGCGGGATTAAAAATAGATGTTGGCCGATTCTCAGACCTACTCAATATGCTCACAAAATGTCATGAGAATCGGTCATGCCGTTACGGAGGAGTATGGGAACGAAAATTGTGACACGAGAATATAAGATGTATATTTATCCTATGTTGTTACAGTGAAGGAAAACATCGTGATGCAACCTGCACATATCTTAGAAAGAAATTCAATGATATGTCTGAAGTCAACCAACCCGCACTGGGCCAGCGTGGTTGACCTAATCACCCTTAACTTAGGGTAGGCTCCAAACCCCTCAGTGGGGACGAATAGTGAGCTGATGATGAAGCTAATATTAAAACATTGATAAAGTGACCCTTTACCATAGACTATGATATTAAAAAAATATTGCAGATTTGTTATCTACCTTTGATATAAAGACAATGAATAGATAAATGTGACGCAAAATGAAAACCAAGTTAAGTACCTTGCTGCCACTGAAAAAAAAAGGAACCTTGCCATAGCAAACATAGATGTAGAACATACACTGGAAAAATACATAGGCTACTGTTTTTTTTTAAATCTACGGGAACGGAGTTGCTGGCGACTGCTAGAAAATTTAAGTTTTTTGAAGCTAAACAAAGTTCAATGGAACGAATCGTTTTCTTGAATTTTCGTTCTAGGGCTATTTAACTTCGCCAAGTTGAACTATGGTTTATTTAGTAATGAGCTTAGGGATAGCTAAACATTAAACGACGCTAAACTGTTAGTTATTAATTAAGCTCTTTAGAGACGAGTAACAATGCCTTTATACTTGAATGGGAGTGAGTTTTATAACCTGATTTTTGTATTAACATAACAAGCGTACTCCCTGGATTTACAGTCTTCATTTTTATTAGGCGACTTTATCACAGTGGAACTAAAAAAATAGCCTAAGTTACTTCTGCATACATTAACTACATTTAATAAAAGTCCTGTTAAAATCGGTCCAGTCGTTTCGAAGATTACCCGGAACAAACGTGGACTAGCGAACAGATTTGACAGACCAAAAATTTGAAAATCTTTTTTTTTTAAAGCAACATAAATACATCATGTTCCCGAAATGTATTTTATTTTACATATAGACATTTAAATTTTATTATTAGTATAGATAAAGATTTTACTGAAGTATAGTTTTAGTTTAGTGCTAATGGAACTTCAATTTAAAAGTTAAATTTTAACTTTCGTAACCTTTGTATAAGAACAATAATCTTATCTCTTTTTAGGGTTCTGTACTTCATAGGAAAGAAACGGAACCCTTATAGGATCACTTTGTTGTTTGTCCGTCTGTCTGTCTTGACCCTTCTTGTCAACGCGTGAAGATATGAAGCTGGAATTTATTTTTAAGGTAATTATGAATTACGACAACATTGTCCTCGTGTCACCTAACATACATTTTCTCTTATACATTTGGTTACTAACAAAGTAAAATTAAACGTATTAGGAACAAAAGTATTTTACTGCAGAATGCTTAAAAATTGTAAATATAGTTTTGACACGCGAACTATTTGTTAAATCGTTTGTGGCCAGTTGCTAAATTCTAGTTATGTTTAACTTTTAAAACATTGTTTAAAAAGAAAGAATGTTCAACATTAGAAATGTACATAAATGTATGATGTTTATTTGTATCTTGTCGGATCACTTGAAAATGATGTTAGACTTAAGTTTAAATTAAGTAAGAATTGTTTCATAAAGATTCTTATGCGATGTCTTTTTAATTAAACTCTGATATAAGAAGTTACTTACTTAGTTTAAGTATTAATATTATATTCATAAACAAAATATTAATTTAGTAACAATTATTAAGTTACTAAAAGACAAATGAACATGTTAATAAAAAAAACTCGTCTGACTATACTATAATGATGCATAAGAATGAATACTAATATAATGATACACTTCAAAACTATTTGAAAATTCAGGCTCTGTACGTAACTATGTTTTTTTTTTAAATATATCATAAGGTGGCAAACGAGCGAGCTGCCACCTGAAATCGCTGAAATAGCGAAGTGATCGTTGCCCATAGACATACGCAATTGCATATGCTTTGCCTACCTATAATCGACGGAGGAGAGGATACACAGAAAGAAAATATTTTTCCTTTCCGTGCATCCTTTCATCCGGAAAGTCCACTTCCACTTCCCATCCTTTCCTTATAATAAAAAGGATGGGAAGGGAAATAGGACTAAATTAGGCCTCCGGGACGCAAATGTTTATATACTTAAGAAATATATTCCTGGCCAAGAAAAAGATACTTATGAAGACAATTAAGTATGAGTTTGAGTATTAAAGTTCTAGAGATTCGAACCCCTAGACCTTTATGTCGTAACTGTTACTAAGTTTTAAACCATAAGTGTTTTTTCAAGTTTTCAGTACCTATATAAGTGCTATTACATAACATAACCTCAAAAAAATCTCACAATGGTGGAAAAGTATACGTCACTTTAAAATCGATATACGTAGATGATCACCACGTATTTATATTTAAATGTATTTAATAATTTCATTGTAATATAATCGATATTTATTAATATTAGTAATATAGTTTAAAATTAGTATATAAAAATAATGTTTTCATGTATCGTTTTGGATGTGAACGTAGCATAAAAACATGTTTTATAAGGATTTACGCATTGTGACATAATGCAGTAACTTAAGTTAACTTACCTTTTGTCTAAGTTAAAAGTAAATAATTAAATTATTTTTCTATTTTGTAAATATATGAATGATTAAAATATACATACAAATTAGTTGTACTGTTCAAAAATAACCCAAGTATGGCCCCAAACTGGGGAAAAAGCTGCAGGATCCTTGTTCGATGAAATCGAAACTGATTTAAAGTTAATATCACTATTATTACTGATCAATCACTAAGTCTTTATTGTTGTTAAAACGAAACGTATACTAAAAATGTTTTCTTTTTTTTTCTATATTACAAAAGACGTGACTACGTTTTGCAAGGACGTCACTACGAAACCGCGACCCGCCAGCTACTGGCCGCAGACTACGAATCGAATCAGAACCTTATGGGTTAGTTTATCGTGAGGCAAATAAAAAGAATAAAACGCCAGATAACCAAAAATCAACAATAAAACGATTAAAAGTTTAAGACTCAATATAAAAACTTTTTGGAGAACAAAAAAGAAACAAAATATTCGTTAAAATTTGAAAAATGGAACTCTATAACAATTTTGTTTTCAACAAAAAGTTTATCATGTACCAGTTAAAAACAATAATTCTTTTTTTATTTCTTTTGTTATATTTTTGAATTTGGAATTCGATGTTCGTTTGTGTTATTCCCATACAGTGGGTTGCGCGCGTCGCTTCGAGCCGGTCGATAGAGCTCGTGTCATGTGCTACAACGCTGTATGGCGACAGACTGTCTTTCTTGCTTTACAATTGCGGAGCCCTACGTTAATATGACAATTATTCATAGAACATTCCGGAAAAACCCCAGCTTTTAATTTAATTTGATACATTTAATCTAGACTCACGCAAGCGCATGCATTAAGGTTTGAAATATACGGATACAGAACTTAGTCCCTTTTATCTCGAAGTACTTTGAACAATATATAAAACCTTCTGTTTATCGCTTTAAGGTTGAAACTTTAGTGGAATTTTTGGTTCAATAAAGTTTAGCGGATTGCAGTATTAGGGGAAATTTTCACAAGGGTCTTAGAAGAGTGACAGAGAAAACAAACTCTTTATAGTAGACGGTTATAATGGCCTTTAATCTATTAATTCGAAACAAATTATTGCGTTGCCAGCTTTTTTTTTGTTAATTAAAAGAAGGTAAGGTAGTAATGAAAATAGGACGAAGGACAAAGATCGAATACATCACGGTTCAAAATAGGATTTTATATTAATTTACATATTACTTATTGTTGAATAGCTGTTTTCTCTTAACAAATGTCTTCTAATACCCAGTTAGATGTTACGTTTATGGAATATCTGTATTACCTCGCATAAGTAGCTGCAATAAAAATAACTTCTTAATTAACATCTGTGTACATAACTAGGTTATCAACATAGCCCGAACTAAAACCTTTTTATAATAATAATAATACTATTAAAATCACTTAAAAAAATCTAGAAAGTGTAAGAACATTCTAGACAGGTCAATAATATGGATAAACATTTTTTTTAAAATATAACTATCGAAAAGACAAGACAGAAGATAAAAGAAGGGAAAATAGAAGATAGCAACTTACAAGTGTAATATTACATATTAGAGCGTAGTACATAGCTATGTATATATGTACGATGAAATATATAAAAGGTCAGTAATTAAAAATGAAATGACTGTATAAATTATATTCAAATTACACTAACGACGTCGAACGTGACTTGAAGTGCCGCCACTTTAGAAATAACCTCAAATATTTACGGACTGCTTACCGTAAATACGAACTCGTGTACTGTTTGTATGTTTACTTTATTGTGTGTTTGGTTTAAAACTTATTTTTTTTTACAGAAATAAACTATCATATTAAATCATTTAATACAGTTTTTTTTATAAACAAGGGGGCAAACAAGTGGTGGGAACACCGAAGTGACCATCGACATCCATGGACATCTGCAACAGCAAAGCAACTACAGATGCAGTCTTAGTCGTACAGTAACGGAAAACATCGTGATGCAGCCTACAAATCGTCGAAGAAAATCAAAGATATGTGTGAAGTCAACTCGCACTGAGCCAGCGTGATTGACTATGTTCTAGTCACACACTATCAGTGGGGACGTATAGTAAGCTAATCAAATCCACGTAGAGTCAACTTTATAGCTCACATACTCATTGGTATACCACCAAATTTTGCCTTACTTTTGACCTTTCCTTTTATCTTTTCCCATGAAAGACTATTAATACTTTTGTATCTGTTCCACATTTATGTTTTTTGTTCTATCCTGAGAAGAAACTCTATCATTTATGGCAGCTTAACAGTAGTAGAGCCCGTTTTAACATCTTCGCACGAATTGGCCCGGCTCGCCCGGT